>NW_028250534.1:0-51092 GCF_964263255.1 Lissotriton vulgaris | reverse complement strand
AAATAATGTAGTAAGCACAATGACACAAAATTGTCAGTAACTGATGAAAGGAACAGGAAATACAAAGGTTGAAGAAAAGGTCAGAAAGAGATGTAGGAATTACGGGGGTGCATAGTGCCCACACCGCCAGCGCTCGCTCCACACTGCACACCTTAACACTTACATACCAAGATAACTCATGAGACATATTTGTGGAAAAGCAGTGGTGCAGGTTTATTGCGTACAACAAGTAGCTGATAAGGTGGGTCATCTTACAGGCGATCCAATGCGGCAGCCCCTCGCTGACCCGCATGCCTAAGAAGCCATCTTGCACGGCGAGTCGATGCTCTGACGGTGCAGTAAATTATCACTTTATTTCGTTCTACTCCCGCCCCCCCCCTGTCAGGGCGGAGCGATGAGGCACACCCCCGGTCGGTTCAGGCCCCCCGACCGCCCGGAGGACTACCGGGGCGCCAACGCTGTTTCCTGGAACCCCCTCGGCTCCAGGTTCTTGGCTCAGGCACCCTTACTGTGCCAGGCAGAGGTATTTAGACTGTATCCTTCTGCCGCAGAGGTACCCCTACTGTCCATCTGCTTCCAGATCGCCCTGTGACTCCGCCTGCAACACAAAACATGACCATTAAAAGTTCACAACTTTCGCCCTCCGCTCTGCCGCTGGGTCAGGGTTAGGGTGGGAACAGCGCAGAGCAGCCCAAGGCACCGACGCAGCAGGAAAGACCGAGCAACGTGCTGGGCCTGCTATAAAACCCCCCGGGAACGCCCCCCGTCTAGGAGCGCCCTCACATTGGCCGTACGCGAGGAGGGGGGTTGGTGCGCTGTAGGCTCCTCTCGCGCATCGTGTGGTACTAAGACGCTGTCTCGCCCATGCTCCCCTCTGTGTCGCGCGGCCAGCGGCATAGTGCCCACACCGCCAGCGCTTGCTCCACACTGCGCACCTTAACACTTACATACCAAGGAAACTCATGAGACATATTTGTGGAAAAGCAGTGGAGCAGGTTTATTGCGTAGAACAAGTAGCTGATAAGGTGGGTCATCTTACAGGCGATCCAATGCGGCAGCCCCTCGCTGACCCGCATGCCTAAGGAGCCATCTTGCTCGGCGAGTCGATGCTCTGACTGTGCAGTAAATTATCACTTTATTTCATTCTACTCCCGCCCCCCCTGTCAGGGCGGAGCGATGAGGCACACCCCCGGTCGGTTCAGGCCCCCCGACCGCCCGAAGGACTAACGGGGCGCCGACGCTGTTTCCTGGAACCCCCTCGGCTCCAGGTTCTTGGCTCAGGCACCCTTACTGTGCCAGGCAGAGGTATTTAGACTGTATCCTTCTGCCACAGAGGTACCCCTACTGTCCATCTGCCTCCAGATCGCCCTGTGACTCCGCCACAGCTCTGGAGGAGGCCCCCGTCGATGACAGAGCCCCCCACCCACCTAGCTACTTCACCTCGCTGTTTCGTACCACTGGAGTTCTGGACTTTTTGGTTCCGTCCAGAGGTGTCAGGGAACAACACCCAAAGACCCCGGAGTTCCACCTGCCTTGGTGCACAAATGAACAGAAACACGGGCTTCTCGATGGTGGCGTCAAAGACCAAAGGTTTATTACTGCAGGGACACAGAAGTCACAGATACTACACACGGGCAGTAATCAGGAGCCTGTTCAATTTGTACAAAGCGGGTTGCTCCTTATATACTAAATTTTAAGCTGGGGGCGAATTCTTTACATGTAATACATTCCCAAAACCTTTGTGTCTAAAACAATAAATATTTGGTGTTACACAGGAACCGTCGATAATATCTGAGGCCAAACATTGCGAAGAGAGGGGTTCCCACTAGTTTGTCACAATTCCCTGTCAATATTGCATTCAGGACCCGGACCGCCTCATCGTAAAGTTCGTTACCTCCCCCTAATAAAGATTCAGAAAGAAAGAAACAGAGCCAGGTGTGGAAGATAGAAAAGTGGGATAAGGGATGTTTGTGGGTTGTAAATGGGCAAGGCTACCGGCTTCGGCCGCCTAATCATGATCAGGACAATGGACACGAAGACCAGTTTAGCAGGACTGGCCTCGGGCAGAGGAGGTAGCTTTTGTCGAGTCATGCAGCTACAGCGTGATCTGGTTTAAGGTGCACGTGTCATGAAAGAGGTGAATCTCCGGCTAAGGTTACGTGTCCTTAATCGAAATGAAGTGATCAGAGGCTATTGCGTATGTGAGGGCAAGAAACACAAAATGGCGGCCATGATCTAAGATGGATGCCGTGGGTAGATCAGAAATGTGTTTATAAAAGGAGTGCTCTTGCTCATAGCGTAGCGTAAACACCAGGATATACTAAATGGATCATTTGCGGTTCGCTGATACCAATATTATGTATTTCCGACAAACTTGAAAACACGGGTTCAAATCGTCACGGAACCTCAGACCCTCCTTTTGCCCTTACATAGGCAATTACTCAGTCTATGTCAGAATCTAGTTCTATGCTCATCAGGTCAGTGACATGCTGTTGTATCATCATCCTTTCTCGTGTCTTTTCTCCAAACGCAGGTGGTTTTCTGAGACAAGTTGCAGCACAAAGACTACACAGAGCAGGACCACACTGGATAATCAGACAACATGAGAATAGGAATACTAAGATGACACCAATGACCATCAGAACCTTCCATCCCCATGCTGAGATCAGAGTCCAAAACCACTCCATGAAGGACCAGTTTCCCTTGTCTACATGTATGGAGTCTGAAATCTTGTGCAACTTAGAGATCGCCTCATAGACTGTTGGAGCATTATTAGGAATAAAGACACAGCAGCTCGATTGGATCATTCTACATACCCCACCTCGATCTGCAAGTATAACGTCTAGAACCATACGGTTCTGCAACGTCATGAGCCTATCCGCCTGAAGCTCAGCTGTCAGATTGCTAAGGGCACCAGCAGTTTCGGTAATAGTAGATTCAACTACCCGTGTTAGCTGACGTATGTTTCTACTATTGGCCATAGGTCCCCAGAACGGAAGGAAGCCTTTGAAGAAGTCTCCAGCTTCCTGACCAGCGGTATCTTCCTTGCTGAAGACACCTCTCGCTATTCTGGTTCTGTGGTAATCAGATGAAGCAGTGTATGTCGGAGGCAACAATCGAGCAATGTAACATGATCCTGAAAAGTCGGCAGGCAACCATGTATAAGCTCTGTCTCGACAAATGAAGTAGGTACCCCTAGCAGTAAGAAAGGCAGGGGAAGAGTTAGCCGGAAACACATAAGTCTCTACGCACTCACTCCTCCCTAGCTGAGCTCTCGGATTTCTCCCGTTACCTTGCAAACAGACCTGACCTCGGTGAGGTACGACCCAGATTGGAGTTGAGCTTTTACGTTTGCTTTCTCCTAAACTAAGGCGATACTCTGAAGTATTCCAACTTAAATATACTCGCAATTCGTCTCTAGGGTAAGATGGCGTATTATTGACGTCCTTGACCATGTCAATAATTCCCTGGACTAAGGCTTTGTTGGCAGAGTTATATTTAGTGGAACGCGGTGGACGTGGAGGATAGGTTTCAAGGGCATAAGCAAAGATGGTTTGGAAGGCCTGAAATGATCCATTATAGCTGTAAGGCAAAACCAGATAGGGAATACCTTTATCCATAGTGTGGGGTATCAAACCACACACCCAGCAGTCTGTAGTGTTAACTACCAGTTGGTGTTGGTGTAAGAGCTGTACAAATGTGTTGTTGGTGAACTCTGAGCGTCTGGCTTGCTCATGTTCCGGAAATGAGTGAAAAGAGTGTATAGAAGAAACAGTAGAAATAGCAGGATCAAGGGGAGGTACTGTAGAAACTGGCACAAAAATCAAATTTATACTATAGACGATTCCACCCACCAATGTTGCTAAAACAATCAAAAATGTAATGGCACATTGCATCAAAAAGCATTTGCTATGAAGAATTCTATTAAGTCTGTTTCTGCGAACATAAATCACATTTTCTCGTTGCAGCGCAGGAAGCTCCATCTTCTACAATCCGCTCGCGACCACTGATGATGTGTACGTAGATGAAAATGCCTCTATCAGCCCTGGGAGTTCCCAGAACCAACAGAAAGATCGACCTTGTGTCAGACCCCTGCAAATTCAAACTAGGCACACAGCCACGACCCTACGGCTACCCAGACGGCAAGGCAATTTTAAAAACAATAAACAATAGCAAACTTCCTGGCTGAAGGCAAAAATTCAATATATCAAAATCACAATATGCAGTTGCCTGCTTTATTTGTCCATTTTACGGCTTCTTAGGTTGTATCTCTGCTTCGCTGGTACTGTCTGATCGGAAAATAGTGTATCACTAGCAGCTGTTGCAGAGTTTAAGTTCGCAGATAGCAAAGTTTCTTCCGATGCTGGAGACAAATGTTCAATGTTCAAAGGAGTCTTTTCAGGAGGAGAGTCAGGTTTTGAAGTGTCAGTAATCAATTCGGCATCGCTGAAAGAGATGAACTTCGGTGTGATTTCAGATTCGGAGGCACCAATTCCCTTTTTCACCCAGTCGTCGTAAGGGAGCGGCAAAGGAACACGCTTAACATGAGAGGCGTGTATCCAGTGCTTACGGCCAGCTACACGAACTGCTGTCCTCGTTGCCAGTAAGATCTGAAAAGGCCCCACAAATCTCGGCTGAAGGTTCTTCGTCCTCGCGAAGTTCTTGATGACAACCAGATCTCCTGGTTTCAGCTGATGCCCTGGACTCTCCGGAGGTTTTGGCAAAGCATCGAAAACCTGTTGATGAATAAGACTCAATTTAGCAGTCAAGTCGTAAAGGTAGTCTATCAACATAGGATATTCTATGGAGCAAAATTCTTTAGGCCTTGGTACACCCCAGATATTTGCCGGGCGACCAAAGACTATCTCGTAAGGACTAAGCCCTATTCTAGAATGTACTATTGCTCTCGTTGATAACAAGGCCAAGGGAAGTGCGTCTGGCCAGGCTAAACCTGTGGATGCTTGTATTTTGGCTATTTTCAGCTTGAGGGTGCCATTGTAACCCTCGACTAAACCAGCAGACTGGGGATGGTTTGCACTGTGAAATTTCTGTTTCAATCCTAGGCCGGCACACACACTCTGCATAACTTTCCCTATAAACTCACTTCCGTTATCTGACCATACAATCCGTGGCATTCCATATCTAGGGAAAAATTCTTTGAGAAGAATTTTGGCAGTAGATAGGGCAGTGTTGTCCTTTAGTGGGTATGCTTCTATCCACCTGGAAAAAGCACAGACTACCACCAGGACATACTTTAAATTATTGCAGCGCTCCATGTGAATGAAGTCTAACTGAATCACTTCAAAGGGGCAGGAAGGAGGAGCGAAATGACCAGCTGGAGTTGCAGTTCCCTTGCCAGGATTATGCATCAAGCACACCATACAATTTTTCACCACTCTCTCTGCACACTTACTGATTCCCTCATTCTTCCAGACCGGAGCTAACATCTTACATATCCCTTTAGAACTTATATGCGCTACTCCATGCGCCATCGTCACTACTGCAAGCACATACGCATCGGGCAACATCCAACGCTGCTGTTCTGTCAAATCAATCCAACATCCATTCGAGTCCAACTTGCCCGTACTTTCTCTCCATACACGTTTCTCTTCCTTAGTTGCTTCTTTCTGAATCTCTTTCACACTTTCCATAGTATCCTCACACATTCCAGACTCAGCAATCCATCTTGCAGACGTAGCAACATACATTCTGCTCATCGTGTCTCTAGCTGTCTGTTTAGCAATTTCGTCAGCAAAAGCATTCCCACGACCAACATCATCCGTGATTGCTTTATGAGCACTGCACTTCACAATCGCAACTTCAGTCGGCAAGGTTAGAGATTCCAACAAGTCGTTAACTAGCTGACCATGCTGGATCTTAGTCCCATGGGACGTAATGAAACCTCTTTCTCTCCACAACCGGCCAAAACTATGGGCCACGCCAAATGCGTACTGACTATCTGTAAACACATTCACTCTCTTTCCCTCAGCTAAAACACACGCTCTCGTTAGAGCTATTAATTCTGCAGCTTGGGCAGAATTCTGACTCACTCTTGCAGTCTCCAAAATCGTCTTCAAAGTCGTTACTGCGTAAGCAGCAGTCACATCACCATTCTCCAATTTAAAACATGACCCGTCCACATACAGCGTACCATCCGGATCTGATAGCGGAGTATCTTTTAAATCTATGCGTCCTTTTGTCTCTTCCTCCGTTTTGAAATAGCAATCATGTGGCTCGGAATCACTCGACTCTTGATCAGTCGGCAACAATGTTGCTGGATTCAATACATTGCATCTTTTGATCTGAATATGGCTCGCTAACAGTGTCAGCTCATAGCCTGATAATCTAGCACTGGTAAGGTGTTGTGTCTTGGTTCGGTTCATGAGTGTATCCACAGCATGAGGAACCATGACCACTAGCATATTGTTCATCACCAAACCAGCAGATTGTCGAATGGAAGCTGCAGCTGCCGCTGTAGCTCTCAAACAACTAGGTAACGCTCTAGCTACCGGATCTAATGTTGATGAAAAATACGCACACGGGCGTTGTTTATCACCAAACTTCTGTGTCAGAACACTCAACGCGCAACCTTCTCTTTCGTGAACGTAGAGCGTGAATGGTTTACTGTAATCAGGTGTACCCAATACAGGAGCTGAACACAATGCTTTTCGTAATTCAGTAAAACTCTCTTGGCATTCATCAGACCATGTCACCGGACTCGGAACATTTTTCCCAGTCAAAGCTACCAATGGTTTCGCTAAAAGAGAAAAATTTGGAATCCACTGCCTACAGTAAGAGGTAATACCTAGGAAGGCACGTACTTCTCTCTGTGTGCGTGGAACACTCATCTGTGTAATTGCTTTTATTCTCTCTGGGGTCAACTTCCTTCCCTCCTTTGACAAGAGATGACCTAGGTAGGTCACTTCTTGGCAGCAGTATTGCATTTTGGAAGGAGACACCTTGTGATTCAAATTAGACAAATGATGCAATAGGGAAATTGTAGCTGCTTTGCAAGTTTCCTTGTCATCGGCAGCAACTAGAAGATCGTCTACGTACTGTACTAGGGCAGAACCTGGAGGAAGGACAAAAGAATCTAACTGGCTTTTTAATGCTTGACTGTAAATGGATGGACTTTCACAATAGCCTTGTGGTGCGCGTTTAAATCTGAAACTGCGACCTCCTAGACAGAAGCCGAAAATATCTCTACTTTCTTCGGCTATTGGAATGCTGAAAAAGGCATTCTTTAAGTCAATAACTGAGAACCATGTAGCTGTGGCAGGAATCAATGTTAACAAGGCAGTAATGTCTGGCACTACCGGAAACTGCGGGACTACAATCTTATTAACTTCTCTAAGGTCTATGACAAACCTGTACACTGGAGGTTTTGTAGGATCAGTTCGCTTCAGAATCGGTAATACAGGACTGTTACAGACATTTCCTCTAGTTTCTTCAACCACACCTTTCTTAATCAAATCTTGCACAATCAATAAAAGTGCACGCTCACCTTCACTCGATATTTTATATTTGGGAATTCTTGGAAATTTCACATTCGCTTTCAAAGTTACCACATACGGTGGAATTTCTAGGAGACCTACATCATTAGGACCAGTCGCCCAAAGAGAATCAGGGAGTGAATGTAGCTCCGGCGGGAGTGCATTCATTGACAAGTACATCGGAGAGGTGATATTTTTACCCAACGTAAGCTGTACTCCTTCTGGAGAATAGTACAGTGTCGCATATAGTCGTTTTAACAAATCTAAACCAAGCAGATTTTCATTACAACCTGTCGTCAAAATCAGGGGTGCTTTCAATTGGCACGGTCCAACAGAAATAGACAAAGGACCAGATATCGGGTTGTAAACAGGGGCGCCTGAAAAACCTACGGAAACATTTGTTGAGCCGGACAAAGGTGCGCCAGGGAGTTTCGCATGAATGATAGAACTTTTTGCGGCACTAGTATCCAACAGAAACGGTTCGACTACACCTGATGTTGCTACTGCGACATAAGGCCCACTCTGATCCACTGGAACTGATACTACTCCCTCTCTCTGTCCATGGCTGTCCTAGTACCCATTTTGCTGAAAACCCTCATCTACTTCATTATAGTCCTCAACAAGATACTGTTGAGATCTATTTTGCTGAGCAGATTGTCCATTTCGTTGATCAAAGTGATTGGAGGGACGATCATTCGTTTGTGGAGGCATAGTACCTCGTCCTCGTCCTCTAGAATTCTGCACAAAACCACCACGACCTCTCTGAGCTGCTGCTGCATTATTTTGCGCTAAGATCGGACATTCATTTTTATAGTGACCCTCTTTCTTACAGTACGCACACTGATTCCACTGATATTGAGGTCTTGATGAACCATAATCTGTCCTTTGGTATGAACCTTGCTGCGTATTAGTCTGATTCGTGCGAGGCGGATACGCCTGCTGCAAAAGAACTTTAGTTTTTAAATCTTTCGTTTTCTTCTCTGATTTTTCCTTTTCCTCTTTATCCCTATTTTCGTAGTACTGTGCAGTCGCAAGTATTTGCGCTGTCGTTGATACAGCCCACGCACTTTCTGAATCCTTTAATTTATTGCATAATTCAGGTAACAAATTATGCACAAATTTATCTACAAACAGTCTTTGCCCTCCTTCTGTACTCATGTCCTGACCACTATGATCTACAAAAGTCTCTTCGAACCTCGTGAAGAAGTCGGAGACACTTTCGTCTTTCTTCTGCCTGCATGCTGACAGCTTGTCCCAATTTACACGCAATGCTGGCATCAGAGTCTTCATTAGATCAATTATTCTACCTGGAAGATTAGCAATTAGAGGTTCGGGTTTTGCACCACCTATTTGTTGACCATCTGCTGCAGTGATAGCTGCCCAATCACCACCTAAGGCAGCTTGATGATCCTCTCTACGAATTTTAGCCCACACTGGTTGCGGAACTACGTTACCAAACAACATATCGATGTCGGCTAGGTTCATTATACAAGCCTCAACTGTCTGTGTTAATTCCTTGTAATATCCAGCTGGATTCTTACGTGGATCTGGCAAGGCCTGTTTCACCGCTAACACTTCAGCTCGCTTCCATGGAATGTGTATCCACACTCGTTGAAACTGTGCTGGAGCAGCTGCAATTCCTGCATTATCATCACGTTGTATTGCTTCGCGCCAGATTGGAGGAACCTCCCTCATAGGATATTGGCGACTTAGTTTCATTTTACCTTTTTCTAAATCTCTCGGTGAACGAAGAGATGGATCATTCCTAAAACTTAAAATAAGTTCCATCGCTTCCTTTATATTCTCACCCACTATCATTCCAGCAGCGAACTCTTTTTGAACCCTAATTAAATCTTCCAAATCTGATTCAACATCATCTTCTTCTATTTCCTCACGTAACAACGAGCACATCTCATCAAAGACGTACCGTTGCGTTGGTTCCCCCCACTGCATAAATGTGTCTAGCACATCTCTCGTACTATATCTTCTACTCTTCGAAATCCATCTGAGAGCCGTGGAATCTAAAATTCCTCGTTCCTCAGTACTTGGAAGCTGACTTCGTCTCTGAACAGAGTCAGGAGTAGGAGTCTTAATTAAAGTTTTATATAAAGGAGACAGCATATTAGTAACAGAATCAGTGATTCTTCGACGAACAGAAAGCGGAGTTAGCACACTCGCAGACGTAGAGAACGCAGTAGAGGTAGGAATAGATAACGGAACAGTAGGAGTATCGAGGAAAATAGTTTCTGGAGCAGTAGGTACAGAGGTAGGTATGGAAGCTGGCAGTGCAGGAAGAGAAGGAGCTGTAAGAACATTCACATTCATCACAGGAGGTACGGGAACTTGATTCTGAGGGATAGGAGCAGGAACACCAGGTTGTCCAGCAACCGGCAATTGAACATTCGGGACAAGCGGAGCCGTAGCACCTTGTGCATACGGTGGAGGTGACCTTAACAGATAAGATAGCAGAGGATCGTTTTCAGAATCCTCCAGTATCTTAGCCATTTTCGATGGCAAGGCAGGATAGCACTTGTCAATCGCTAGATTATGCTCTCTAATGGCTATATCTATGGCCTTCTCACACTCGTTAGCCTGCAACTGTTTAGCCGCTTGCTCTAGAGTTAACTCTTCTTGTTCTTTCTGTTCTTTCTTCAACCTTTTCATTTCTCTCTGTTTGGATTCTTTTCGCCAGTAACGGAAAGAATCAAACATTGCCGGCCGGGCTTTCTTCCTGAACAATTTCGCTTCTAAGTTGCCGAGAATCTCTGGTTCAAAACTACCATGCAGTGGCCAACTAAGGACACCATCCTTCTTACAATAACGGACCCATACCTCATTATAAGATATAGGACCCACGCAATGCTTACAATATAAATCATATAGGGGAGTCCCAATCGGAGGAACCAGACAAGAGTCCTCCAATCGTGAGTCACGGTTGCAACCAAAACAAGACAACATTTTCCGACTTACCATTTTCAGTCCGGAACACAAAACAAACGAACACGAAACAAATATGTGCACTTGAACCAAGAACTTAGGCCTACCAAAACGAACTGATGTATCGATACCCAAACTAAACCAAATAGATTATCGTAACTAGAACAACCAGTGATAATCTGACAAAACCAAACCAAACCAAGAACCGATCAAGGATTTTTAACAATCCTCACAAAAGTAACCAGCTAGCTATCACTAAATACTTAACTGAGTCACTGAAGACGTCACCAAGGAGAAACCCGTCACGTTTCGCCGTACTAAGGACTGCACCTCGGGTCCAAGACAGGGCGACGGTCAAGGCAACGGCCCACTGCAGCCGTCCTGAACGGGAAACCCTCGTGGAAGAGAACTTCGGGCCACTTTTGCGATATGCCGGGATCGATGAAGTGGGGCGCCTCCCTCAGGAATCTTCACACGAAGCTTCTCGAACTCTTCAGGCTTTTGGACCGGTACCGAATGACATCGCCCCACGTTGGGCGCCAATTGGAGTTCTGGACTTTTTGGTTCCGTCCAGAGGTGTCAGGGAACAACACCCAAAGACCCCGGAGTTCCACCTGCCTTGGTGCACAAATGAACAGAAACACGGGCTTCTCGATGGTGGCGTCAAAGACCAAAGGTTTATTACTGCAGGGACACAGAAGTCACAGATACTACACACGGGCAGTAATCAGGAGCCTGTTCAATTTGTACAAAGCGGGTTGCTCCTTATATACTAAATTTTAAGCTGGGGGCGAATTCTTTACATGTAATACATTCCCAAAACCTTTGTGTCTAAAACAATAAATATTTGGTGTTACACAGGAACCGTCGATAATATCTGAGGCCAAACATTGCGAAGAGAGGGGTTCCCACTAGTTTGTCACAATTCCCTGTCAATATTGCATTCAGGACCCGGACCGCCTCATCGTAAAGTTCGTTACCTCCCCCTAATAAAGATTCAGAAAGAAAGAAACAGAGCCAGGTGTGGAAGATAGAAAAGTGGGATAAGGGATGTTTGTGGGTTGTAAATGGGCAAGGCTACCGGCTTCGGCCGCCTAATCATGATCAGGACAATGGACACGAAGACCAGTTTAGCAGGACTGGCCTCGGGCAGAGGAGGTAGCTTTTGTCGAGTCATGCAGCTACAGCGTGATCTGGTTTAAGGTGCACGTGTCATGAAAGAGGTGAATCTCCGGCTAAGGTTACGTGTCCTTAATCGAAATGAAGTGATCAGAGGCTATTGCGTATGTGAGGGCAAGAAACACAAAATGGCGGCCATGATCTAAGATGGATGCCGTGGGTAGATCAGAAATGTGTTTATAAAAGGAGTGCTCTTGCTCATAGCGTAGCGTAAACACCAGGATATACTAAATGGATCATTTGCGGTTCGCTGATACCAATATTATGTATTTCCGACAAACTTGAAAACACGGGTTCAAATCGTCACGGAACCTCACCACTTGTACATCCAGGAGGGATATGTTCACCCCCAGTCCAGACAAGTGTACCCAAGCTAAGAGCATTCTTACAAGGCAACAATTTTATAGCCCACAGGTGGTGCGGCACGGGTTTTTAGGGCACCATCAGGGAAGCATCTCTTAAGTCCCTGTGGAACATTTGCCACGGTATTCGCCTCCAATTGTACTTTGTTTCTCTTGTAACCTGCCCCTTGTCACTTTCTCCTTCTGAATCCACTGTTAGCTACCTCATGTATTTGTTTACCTAGTGTTGTTACTTATCCCCGCACATCACATTCGGGATCTATTACAGAGGCACCCTTCTCCTTGAACCCACCATTGCCGCTGTAACCCTTTAATTTAAGCCCATCGTTCAGATGCTTAAACCTGATATTGACCATTGCATTTTGGGTGAGTGATTTAGTCTCTCCTCCTTTACTAAGCCTTTAGGTGCACCTCTATCATAGTACCCTTCACCACACCACTATGGAGATTTCTTAGAACTGTTCTTAGGACACACCCTTAGGTACATAAGCCGCACCTCTGATGGGGATTGCTTGGATACGGTCTTAGGCCAAGCCCTTAGTTGCAAAAGCCACACCTCTTACAAAGATTCCTTGACGGTTAGTTGTTTTTTTCCTGACATTTTATACGGGGGATCGGCAGGTGACTATTAGCATTATTGTATCTGCTGATAATGGCAAACCATAGCAGATGCCCATAGCCGCCAAATGCCATTCCCAGTTCTCTGTTGTATTGCAGTATTTCACCTCTAATTATACTGTATTTTCACTTGTAACCGTTGTTGCCTTTGCTGCTTGCACAAGTGCCACCATCGCCTACCTTACGTTTGTTCTAGGCCCGAGTGTCTAGCACATATTGCAGTATTTTACCTCAATTGTACTTTGTCTCTCTTGCAACTTGCACACTTATTCCTTCTGCAATGCACTGTTGGCTACCTCATGTATTTTGTTTGCTTCACAATTGTCGCTTTACCTCATGTAACTTAACGTCTGCTTTTGTACGATTAATCCCTGTCATTTCTTGTACTTATTGTGAAGAGCTCCGTCTTCGGGTGACGTCTGTGCTACATAAAACGCATAAATGAATTAAATAACAAAAGTTGACCTCGAGCAAATGAAGGCTGCCTCATTCAGGATGACGTGCTTGTCAACCATGCATTGCATAATTGATTTTTATCGTGAGAGCCAGGAAAGGGGTTGTGCCGCCTGCTAGAGCGCTTGGTGTTCAGAGTCTTTATTATCATATTTGAATATATTTGCATAAAACAAATTCCTTCTCCGTAAAGGACTGATAGCCAGGTAGCCAGAAGGTGGCGACAGTGAGCTATTACAGTTGTTTATCACGAACCCTTGTCGGGAATGTATTGCTTCCTTGATGAAACAAGTTCATGGGCGGTTTCGACTGGCGCCCCTAAACGACAGTGTTAATATGCCATAATTCCAACTCTGTTTAAGCCGGTCTGTGCACTGCTAGTACAACCAGATATATTAGCTAATAATCTGTTACATAACGAATCAATCGCTGTGCGCTCCATGTCACCTACCGCACACTCTGCCATGTATGTACCACCAGAGCTCGCTCCTACAAATGGATGCATTCTCAATGTATACATAAACTCGCCCCGACCTAAAGATGGAACTGTTTAAATTTAAAACTACAGCAGATGTGTGACGTAGTCAGTAAGGAAGACACATAAGCTAGCCTGAATTGTCATATACACTTTGCTTTAAAACATGAAGACACCTTTGCGTCATAATGGTTACCTGGTGGATGTTGTGATGCTTTCAGTGGCATTGGACCCGGACTAAAATAAGGGCAACATATACTTTAAGGATGGAGTGCTATTTCAGAATGCTGCCCGTTTAGTTGATGATATTGCATTAATATGTCAAAACATCCGAAATGGACAATCCTGAAGTGATGTGGTTTACTGCATAATACTGCAGTGCCTTTTAGGATTACATGTGTGCGTTAGACACATTTGGATTTATGCTTGCAGGATTACTCCCCCTTTAAAATATTTTTCCGCGTGTCTTACCCACCAGATCTATTAAGTTTTATTGCTTGAAGTTACTTCGCATAGTTGAACTTCACAACAGATAGATTTTATTGGAAGGGAAGTGTAAAAAACACTGCGATGGTTTAATGTTTCATATCTCACTCTCCATCATGCCGATGAAGGCTGTATCACAGATGTGTGGCTCAGCTTACAAGCCAGGGGAAGATTTTTAATCCCCGTGGCAAACATGCGTGACATATAAACAATGATGCCAGTCCCTTCACTGAGGGGGATTACTCAAGGCCACTCAAAATACCCGTTTGGTAAATTAGGTTTACTTTGGGGGTACTCTCGATTTCGAATTATGACCTCGTGTCGCACTTGTGAAGTGTAACGCTTCATGACATCGCTGGGCCTGTTGTGGGTACTGACTGGTCACGCTCCACTTGGTAACCTCAAATTTCAGCAACTTTAGTAACGGATTAAAGGCCCCACCTACTAGGATTTTAAACAGTGATATCGTGGCGCAGCAGAATAGATAGTCAGGGAACCGAACGGACCTGGAATGGTATCTTCCGGGACGTGCGCCCCCAAGATACTTCCAAATACCACTTAGAAACGTACATATGATTCAATATAATTTAGCAATATTACAAGTTACCCAGGTACCCAGGAGAACGTACTGTTTGTAAGCTCAGAGTTTGTAAACATAAGCAAGGGTAGGTACATATAAATAACAACAACTCTCGAATCTTTAGGCTGTGCTTGGATGAAGTTGTGCCTTCGTGATGGCAGCAACCCGAGGGAAATTCGGAGCTACATAATGTAAACACCTAATGTGCGGTGCCCATGTTACACCTTTGTACCATAGACTAGACACTTATATGTAAGTTAATATGCACTGACACATACATAATAAAGAATAGCATACCTATGCATAGCTGTCGAAGTTTGGACTAGGTTTGTGTGACATAGCCATATATTCGGTCTTTTTACGTGTGACATGTAAATGTCTTATGTCTACCACTTTTCCCAATGCATGTTAGAAAACCAAGACTGAATAGAGATCACAGTTGTGCCTATCTAGTAGGATAAATGACCCCTTTGTGGTAAATTAAACCAAGTTATACGTAGGTACTTTAGAATAATGATTAATACAAAACGATACTAGAGTTTCCTTCAGGATACCTGCGTTTGTCAGTTGCAAGAGAAAACTCTCAAACTGTGGCGCTTTGCAGACTGCCTAAAGATTCCTAGAAGTCGGCAAGGCAACAATTGACCATAAACATGATCCTATCGAGTGCATCTGTATAGGACTGAAGGAAAGATGGTAAAAGCCGAGAAAGGCATCCAATGGGTAAGTTAAGGAATAAATAAAATCTATACGATAATAGTTTAAAACAGATTCCTACAAGGCATCAATATCTGGGAGCTGCTGGTAGTGCATTTCCTTGCGTGCAAGCAATAGCTGGGAATGAACAAGCGGCGACTTAAGGAGTGAATTGCTTCGATAACATTAACACGTGCTTTTACCTGCCCCCACCCTAATGGCTTTATTACGACAGCGAAAATTGATTGCGATGGCAGGGGTCATAGGCCCACCGAACAATTGAAAACCTGGTGGATGGTACCTAGTTGCATGTGTAGGAACCCACGCGCTTCTTGCCTGTGCTGCCCACACAATCGCTAGCTTTTCCTCTTAAAAGTACTCCAGGTGAACAAATTGAATGGACCGCCGAGGCGGGAATTGAACCCTGGTCCCAGGCCAGACCTTTGCATCAGGGTCTGCCGTTCTAACTATTGAGCCACACTTCTCCGTCATGAACTGAATGCTTCATCACCGTTTTGCGGTAACTAGGGCTGTTCCACCTCTGGAAAGAGAGCACGCGCGGCGGCCTGTGGGCACTTTCACTCTCAGGGGGGACACCGCCATCAAAGGGCCCCGCGAGGCCCGTCTTCGTCACAGACAATAATGGCGGCCATTTAAATCCCAGTGGGATGGGAGGGGGGAAGGAGGAAAACAAAGGGGGGGACGATGGGGAGACCTAGACGAGAATCTCCTCTTCTACCCCTGGCGATTCTTAGATATATCTTTACAACTGAACTCGGAAGCAGATTGGGAAAAGGCTGTGATAAATGTACTTTGCTTCAGAAGTGGGCTGTATCCAATAGTGAAATTCAGAGATAGTCAAGACAGAGCCTCTAAAAGTAAATAAAGAGTTGCCACCCTTCTGGTATTTCACATGTACAGCAGTATTTTTGAGTCAAAGCTAGTAAAGGATTAGCAAAAGTATTTCATCTTGTGAAATCGCCGTCCACATGAAATGCGCTGCACGGAGGCTGGCGATGCGCACCACTCGTGACAACAAATAAGAGGCAAAGATGAGCAAAGCTGAGCGAGCCCAACTAAACGGAAACACATGCAACAAACGTCTTCAATCATGACTGCAAATAACGACGAGGCGGCATGACACTCCCATCACCCGCCAGAACAACACTGCCCGGCACCCTCTCCCCCGGCCCCCCCCCGGCCACACAACCGCTGCCTGCATCAATCCACAACTCCTTACCATGCCCAACAGCAAACATCTGCACTGCTAGCAGAGCAGCCGACACCAGACACGTGAAATCAGCTGCACGGAGGCTGGCGATGCGCACCCATCAGACATCACTCGTGACAAACAATTCAGAGGAGAAGACGAGAAACGCCGAGCGAGCCCAACTACCGCTCAAGTGGTGAGGACTAATCCCTATTTTCTGAATGCTAGGATTTACAAAGTCGGTTTACGGTTCTATGCACGTATCTTAAGAGAGGGCTCTGATAGCCACTTGCACAGCATAATATTATGTATAAGGTCCTCGTGTATTCTTTGAAAGGAAAGAATAAACTTGGAGAATGGGCACCATCTTACGACAAGTGGTACAACGTTTTGTCCTCGGCAAATAAATGAGTCGTGTGTCAGACTCACATGTTTTTGTGCCGTACCTTTCAATAACAACAAAAGAACAATGGATTCCGTGGGTGGTTCTGTGTGTTCCTCAGCACGTTTTAAAATAACCTTTGCAAATGTCGTTTGATAAGTCGGATCAATTAATCACGTGTGTGGAATCAGAGGCACTCCCCGCAAAGCAAACTAGCACACACAATATTTCATGGAGTTAACAAAGTACAGGCCAATAAGATGCCCTTAATCGGATTTATTAACCCTTTTTCTGCTATACCTCTGTGCCGGAGCTTACTCGAAGAAAATCGGTGTACTGTTCGTTTGAGGACAGATGTATTCAATACTATATAGAAAGTACAAGAACTATATATTTTCTATGTCTGTACAATACAAGGAATCCCGTCATCATAGCCAGAGCTCCCTGCCCCGGCTGGCTGGATAGAGGAATGTGCTGGCCATGAATTTTGTCAGATTTTATACATTTTTTAGATTTCCCAAAGTACGGTAATACCCGCCAGTCTCCTCATGTAAGAACCTATCCCAAGGAAGGCTAGACCTCACCTATGTTACCCTGGGTCTAGAGAGCATCGCGTTCGTACCTTATTAACTACACATAAAATGCCTGAACTGCGAGACTTTCCGTAGGAACGCACTTAAAAGCCTCTTTAAATATAATGTCTCTCTCTGGGAAACAAAAGACTATCTTGTTTGGCAAACTAAGAACCTAACAATGCTATAACTATGTCGATGAATTACGCAAGAAAATTAGAAATATAGTTCCAATGCACAATCCAAGCACGTAGGTCAAGCATACAAGAGTACATCTTGTTCAACAAATGCAATTCAGAAAGAAGAAACTGACAAACACGGTGGGGTCTGGGCACCAGACTTTACTGTTATGTCCGACCGCAGAGCCTTAAAGTTTGGGGGGGGGTATGCAACCTTGACAAAGTCATAACACGGAGTACGACTAAAGTGATAAATTAAACAAGGAATTTTCATTGCTGTAGACTCGGCTCGACCTTATTGCCTAGCTAAAGGAGCACGCTGAACGGACGTTCATTCAATCATTATTAAACCGTTTCAAACTATGGCCATCCCCCCCAGTCTTGTTCACAAAGGAACATTTATTTACCAGCGCCGTTGTGTTCCCCTGAGTTCTGTGAGTATTCATGTCCCAAAACTGATTGGGTTTTCTAAGGCTTGTGGGTAGGTAACAACAGGTAACTAACGATCGCATACTACAAAACATACCCGTCAGCTCTCCCCCACAATTACTCTCGCTATACCGCAGCTCACAGGAAGCAGTTGAGAACATTAAAAGCTACTGAAAATGAAACCGATGTATCGACCCTGTGCTCTTTGATCACGAAATTCACTCCTGGGTTGCATTCGATGGTGAGCGCACTCCGTTCACATTCAGGCTCGTTACCCACGTGGAGGCGGGGAAGCATCGGGCATGCGCCAGCCTTTCCCTCGGAATAAGTTGGGCTTTGCGGTTGAACCTGCCCTAATAAATTGAGACCGTGTATAAAACGCATTCAGGAATAAATGAACAGGAAAACAAGTCGTGGCCTATTCGCTGCGGTCGGTGGCAGATACCTATCCACCGCAGCTGCACACCGCAATGCATCTCACTCCCTCCCTGTGTTAGGCCACCACTTCCCCGCCAACTATCCCCGCTAACCCAGCAGTATATGCCATCAACTCCTTACCCTACCGAAACTAGCAAATACCTGCGCTGTTGAAAATGGCTCAGCGCACATGGTGCCACAGACCAGAGAAATACCGACTCCTACCGCAGCCAGCGCCTAAACGCATACCGACGCCATGACTCATCCACTACACTACAAACAACGAGGTGACATGGACACTCCCCTCATCTGAACCGCCGGAACAACAACACTGCCCGACACGCTCTCCCTCAGCCCCCCGGGCCACACAAACCACCGCTCTGCATCGGGGACAACAAACGACCCCAAAACTCTGCGAAACCCCCCGCCAGCGAGTCCCCGAAAACCAGCACTCACCGCACACCCTTCGAGGCAGAAACCCGACGCAAGACCAGCGAGGCAGGCAGGCGCAGGACGGTCACACTGAGGCCGAGACAGGAACGGCGAAGGGTGTGCGGTGAGTGCTGGTTTTCGGGGACTCGCTGGCGGGGGGTTTCGCGGAGTTTTGGGGTCGTTTGTTGTCCCTGATGCAGAGCGGCGGTTTGTGTGGCCAGGGGGGCCGAGGGAGAGCGTGCCGGCCAGTGTTGTTGTTCCGGTGGTTCAGATGAGGGGAGTGTCCATGCCGCCTCGTTTTTTGTAGTGTAGTGGATGAGTCATGGCGTCGGTATGCTTTTAGGCGCTGGCTGCGGTAGGAGTCGGTATTTCTCTGGTCTGTCGCCCCATGTGCGCTGAGCCATTTTCAACAGCGCAGGTATTTGCTAGTTTCGGTAGGGTAAGGAGTTGATGGCACAAACTGCTGGGTTAGCGGGGATAGTTGGCGGGGAAGTGGTGGTCTAACACAGGGAGGGAGTGAGATGCATTGCGGTGTGCAGCTGCGGTGGATAGGGTATCTGCCACCGACCGCAGCGAATAGGCCACAACTTGTTTTCCTGTTCATTTATTCCTGAATGCGTTTTATACACGGTGTCAATTTATTAGGGCAGGTTCAACCGCAAAGCCCAACTTATTCCGAGGGAAAGGCCGGCGCATGCCCGATGCTTCCCCGCCTCCACGTGGGTAACGAGCCCGAATGTGAACGGAGTGCACTCACCATCGAATGCAACCCAGGAGTGAAGTTCGTGATCAAAGAGCACAGGGTCGATACATCGGTTTCATTTTCAGTAGCGTTTACTGTTCTCAACTGCTTCCTGTGAGCTGCGGTACAGCGAGAGTAATTGTGGGGGAGAGCTGACGGGTATGTTTTGTAGTATGCGATCGTTAGTTACCTGTTGTTACCTACCCACAAGCCTTAGAAAACCCAATCAGTTTTGGGACATGAATACTCACAGAACTCAGGGGAACACAACGGCGCTGGTAAATAAATGTTCCTTTGTGAACAAGACTGGGGGGGGATGGCCATAGTTTGAAACGGTTTGATAATGATTGGATGAACGTCCGTTCAGGGTGCTCCTTTAGCTAGGCAATAAGGTCGAGCCGAGTCTGCAGCAATGAAAATTCCTTGTTTAATTTATCACTTTGGTCGTACTCCGTGTTATGACTTTGTCAAGGTTGCATGTCCCCCCCCCAAACTTTAAGGCTCTGCGGTCGGACATAACAGGAAAGTCTGGTGCCCAGACCCCACCGTGTTTGTCGGTTTCTTCTTTCTGAATTGCATTTGTTGAACAAGATGTACTCTTGTATGCTTGACCTACGTGCTTGGATTGTGCATTGAAACTATATTTCTAATTTCCTTGCGTAATTCATCGACATAGTTATAGCATTGTTAGGTTCTTAGTTTGCCAAACAAGATAGTCTTTTGTTTCCCAGAGAGAGACGTTATATTTAAAGAGGCTTTTAAGTGCGTTCCTACGGAAAGTCTCGAAGTTCAGGCATTTTATGTGTAGTTAATAAGGTACGAACGCGATGCTCTCTAGACCCAGGGTAACATAGGTGAGGTCTAGCCTTCCTTGGGATATGTTCTTACATGAGGAGACTGGCGGGTATTACCGTACTTTGGGAAATCTAAAAAATGTATAAAATCTGACAAAATTCATGGCCAGCACATTCCTCTATCCAGCCAGCCGGGTCAGGGAGCTCTGGCTATGATGACGAGATTCCTTGTATTGTACAGACATAGAAAATATATAGTTCTTGTACTTTCTATATAGTATTGAATACATCTGTCCTCAAACGAACAGTACACCGATTTTCTTCGAGTAAGCTCCGGCACAGAGGTATAGCAGTAAAAGGGTTAATAAATCCGATTAAGGGCATCTTATTGGCCAGTACTTTGTTCACTCCATGAAATATTGTGTGTGCTAGTTTGGTTTGCGGGGAGTGCCTCTGATTCCGCACACGTGATTAATTGATCCGACTTATCAAACGACAGTTGCAAAGGTTATTTTAAAACGTGCTGAGGAACACACAGAACCACCTACGGAATCCATTGTTCTTTTGTTGTTATTGAAAGGTACGGCACAAAAACATGTGAGTCTGACACACGACTCATTTATTTGCCGAGGACAAAACGTTGTACCACTTGTCGTAAGATGGTGCCCATTCTCCAAGTTTATTCTTTCCTTTCAAAGAATACACGAGGACCTTATACATAATAGTATGCTGTGCAAGTGGCTATCCGAGCCCTCTCTTAAGATACGTGCATAGAACCGTAAACCGACTTTGTAAATCCTAGCATTCAGAAAATAGGGATTAGTCCTCACCACTTGAGCGGTAGTTGGGCTCGCTCGGCGTTTCTCGTCTTCTCCTCTGAATTGTTTGTCACGAGTGATGTCTGATAGGTGCGCATCGCCAGCCTCCGTGCAGCAGATTTCACGTGTCTGGTGTCGGCTGCTCTGCTAGCAGTGCAGATGTTTGCTGTTGGGCATGGTAAGGAGTTGTGGATTGATGCAGGCGGCGGTGTGTGGCCGGGGGGGGGGGCGGGGGAGAGCGTGCCGGGCAGTGTTGTTCTGGCGGGTGATGGGAGTGTCATGCCGCCTCGTCGTTATTTGCAGTCATGATTGAAGACGTTTGTTACATGTGTTTCCGTTTAGTTGGGCTCGCTCAGCTTTGCTCATCTTTGCCTCTTATTTGTTGTCACGAGTGGTGCGCATCGCCAGCCTCCGTGCAGCGCATTTCATGTGGACGGAGATTTCACAAGATGAAATACTTTTGCTAATCCTTTACTAGCTTTGATTCAAAAATACTGCTGTACATGTGAAATACCAGAAGGGTGGCAACTCTTTATTTACTTTTAGAAGCTCTGTCTTGACTATCTCTGAATTTCACTATTGGATACATCCCACTTCTGAAGCAAAGTACATTTATCACGGCCTTTTCCCAATCTGCTTCCGAGTTCAGTTGTAAAGATATATCTAAGAATCGCCAGGGGTAGAAGAGGAGATTCTCGTCTAGGTCTCCCCATCGTCCCCCCCTTTGTTTTCCTTCTTCCCACCTCCCATCCCACTGGGATTTAAATGGCCGCCATTATTGTCTGTGACGAAGACGGGCCTCGCTGGGCCCTTTGATGGCGGTGTCCCCCCTGAGAGTGAAAGTGCCCACAGGCCGCCGCGCGCGCTCTCTTCCCAGAGGTGGAACAGCCCTAGTTACCGCACAACGGTGATGAAGCGTTCAGTTCATGACGGAGAAGTGTGGCTCAATAGTTAGAACGGCAGACCCTGATGCAAAGGTCTGGCCTGGGACCAGGGTTCAATTCCCGCCTCGGCGGTTCTTTCAATTTGTTCACCTGGAGTACTTTTAAGAGGAAAAGCTAGCGATTGTGTGGGCAGCAAAGGCAAGAAGCGCACAGGTTCCTACACATGCAACTAGGTACCATCCACCAGGTTTTCAATTGTTCGGTGGGCCTATGACCCCTGCCATCGCAATCAATTTTCGCTGTCGTAATAAAGCCATTAGGGTGGGGGCAGGTAAAAGCACGTGTTAATGTTATCGAAGCAATTCACTCCTTACGTCACCGCTTGTTCATTCCCAGCTATTGCTTGCACGCAAGGAAATGCACTACCAGCAGCTCCCAGATATTGATGCCTTGTAGGAATCTGTTTTAAACTATTATCGTATAGATTTTATTTATTCCTTAACTTACCCATTGGATGCCTTTCTCGGCTTTTACCATCTTTCCTTCAGTCCTATATAGATGCACTCGATAGGATCATGTTTATGGTCAATTGTTGCCTTGCCGACTTCTAGGAATCTTTAGGCAGTCTGCAAAGCGCCACAGTTTGAGAGTTTTCTCTTGCAACTGACAAACGCAGGTATCCTGAAGGAAACTCCAGTATCGTTTTGTATTAATCATTATTCTAAAGTACCTACGTATAACTTGGTTTAATTTACCACAAAGGGGTCATTTATCCTACTAGATAGGTACAACTGTGATGTCTATTCAGTCTTGGTTTTCTAACATGCATTGGGAAAAGTGCTAGACATAAGACATTTACATGTCACACGTAAAAAGACCGAATATATGGCTATGTCACACAAACCTAGTCCAAACTTCGACAGCTATGCATAGGTATGCTATTCTTTATTATGTATGTGTCAGTGCATATTAACTTACATATAAGTCTCTAGTCTATGGTACAAAGGTGTAACATGGGCACCGCACATTAGGTGTTTACATTATGTAGCTCCGAATTTCCCTCGGGTTGCTGCCATCACAAAGGCACAACTTCATCCAAGCACAGCCTAAAGATTCGAGAGTTGTTGTTATTTATATGTACCTACCGTTGCTTATGTTTACAAACTCTGAGCTTACAAACAGTACGTTCTCCTGGGTACCTGGGTAACTTGTAATATTGCTAAATTATATTGAATCATATGTAAGTTTCTAAGTGGTATTTGGAAGTATCTTGGGGGCGCACGTCCCGGAAGATACCATTCCAGGTCCGTTCGGTTCCCTGGCTATCAATTCTGCTGCGCCACAATATCACTGTTTAAAATCCTAGTAGGTGGGGCCTTTAATCCGTTACTAAAGTTGCTGAAATTTGAGGTTAACAAGTGGAGCGTGACCAGTCAGTACCCACAACAGGCCCAGCGATGTCATGAAGCGTTACACTTCACAAGTGCGACACGAGGTCATAATTCGAAATCGAGAGTACCCCCAAAGTAAACCTAATTTACCAAACGGGTATTTTGAGTGGCCTGGAGTAATCCCCCTCAGTGAAGGGACTGGCATCATTGTTTATATGTCACGCATGTGTGCCACGGGGATTAAAAATCTTCCCCTGGCTTGTAAGCTGAGCCACACATCTGTGATACAGCCTTCATCGGCATGATGGAGAGTGAGATATGAAACATTAAACCATCACAGCGTTTTTTACACTTCCCTTCCAATAAAATCTATCTGTTGTGAAGTTCAACTATGCGAAGTAACTTCAAGCAATAAAACTTAATAGATCTGGTGGGTAAGACACGCGGAAAAATATTTTAAAGGGGGAGTAATCCTGCAAGCATAAATCCAAATGTGTCTAACGCACACATGTAATCCTAAAAGGCACTGCAGTATTATGCAGTAAACCACATCACTTCAGGATTGTCCATTTCGGATGTTTTGACATATTAATGCAATATCATCAACTAAACGGGCAGCATTCTGAAATAGCACTCCATCCTTAAAGTATATGTTGCCCTTATTTTAGTCCGGGTCCAATGCCACTGAAAGCATCACAACATCCACCAGGTAACCATTATGACGCAAAGGTGTCTTCATGTTTTAAAGCAAAGTGTATTTGACAATTCAGGCTAGCTTATGTGTCTTCCTTACTGACTACGTCACACATCTGCTGTAGTTTTAAATTTAAACAGTTCCATCGTTAGGTCGGAGCGAGTTTATGTATACATTGAGAATGCATCCATTTGTAGGAGCGAGCTCTGGTGGTACATACATGGCAGAGTGTGCGGTAGGTGACATGGAGCGCACAGCGATTGATTCGTTATGTAACAGATTATCAGCTAATATATCTGGTTGTACTAGCAGTGCACAGACCGGCCTAAACAGAGTTGGAATTATGGCATATTAACACTGTCGTTTAGGGGCGCCAGTCGAAACCGCCCATGAACTTGTTTCATCAAGGAAGCAATACATTCCCGACAAGGGTTCGTGATGAACAACTGTAATAGCTCACTGTCGCCACCTTCTGGCTACCTGGCTATCAGTCCCTTACGGAGAAGGAATTTGTTTTATGCACATATATTCAAATATGATAATAAAGACTCTGAACACCAAGTGCTCTAGCAGGCGGCACAGCCCCTTTCCTGGCTCTCACGATAAAAATCAATTATACAATGCATGGTTGACAAGCACGTCATCCTGAATGAGGCAGCCTTCATTTGCTCGAGGTCAACTTTTGTTATTTAATTCATTTATGCATTTTATGTAGCACAGACGTCACCCGAAGACGGAGCTCTTCACAATAAGTACAAGAAATGACAGGGATTAATCGTACAAAAGCAGACGTTAAGTTACATGAGGTAAAGCGACAATTGTGAAGCAAACAAAATACATGAGGTAGCCAACAGTGCATTGCAGAAGGAATAAGTGTGCAAGTTGCAAGAGAGACAAAGTACAATTGAGGTAAAATACTGCAATATGTGCTAGACACTCGGGCCTAGAACAAACGTAAGGTAGGCGATGGTGGCACTTGTGCAAGCAGCAAAGGCAACAACGGTTACAAGGGAAAATACAGTATAATTAGAGGTGAAATACTGCAATACAACAGAGAACTGGGAATGACATTTGGCGGCTATGGGCATCTGCTATGGTTTGCCATTATCAGCAGATACAATAATGCTAATAGTCACCTGCCGATCCCCCGTATAAAATGTCTGGAAAAAAACAACTAACCGTCAAGGAATCTTTGTAAGAGGTGTGGCTTTTGCAACTAAGGGCGTGGCCTAAGACCGTATCTAAGCAATCCCCCTCAGAGGTGCGGCTTATGTACCTAAGGGCGTGTCCTAAGAACAGTTCTAAGAAATCTCCATAGTGGTGTGGTGAATGGTACTATGATAGAGGTGCACCTAAAGGCTTAGTAAAGGAGGAGAGACTAAATCACTCACCCAAAATGCAATGGTCAATATCAGGTTTAAGCATCTGAACGATGGGCTTAAATTAAAGGGTTACAGCGGCAATGGTGGGTTCAAGGAGAAGGGTGCCTCTGTAATAGATCCCGAATGTGATGTGCGGGGATAAGTAACAACACTAGGTAAACAAATACATGAGGTAGCTAACAGTGGATTCAGAAGGAGAAAGTGACAAGGGGCAGGTTACAAGAGAAACAAAGTACAATTGGAGGCGAATACCGTGGCAAATGTTCCACAGGGACTTAAGAGATGCTTCCCTGATGGTGCCCTAATTACCTGTGCCGCACCACCTGCGGGCTATAAAATTGTTGCCTTGTAAGAATGCTCTTATGTTGGGTACACTTGTCTGGACTGGGGGTGAACATATCCCTCCTGGATGTACAAGTGGTACGAAACAGCGAGGTGAAGTAGCTAGGTGGGTGGGGGCTCTGTCATCGACGGGGGCCTCCTCCAGAGCTGTGGCGGAGTCACAGGGCGATCTGGAAGCAGATGGACAGTAGGGGTACCTCTGCGGCAGAAGGATACAGTCTAAATACCTCTGCCTGGCACAGTAAAGGTGCCTGAGCCAAGAACCTGGAGCCGAGGGGGTTCCAGGAAACAGCGTCGGCGCCCCGTTAGTCCTTCAAGCGGTCGGGGGGCCTGAACCGACCGGGGGTGTGCCTCATCGCTCCGCCCTGACAGGGGGGGGTGGGAGTAGAACGAAATAAAGTGATAATTTACTGCACCGTCAGAGCATCGACTCGCCGTGCAAGATGGCTCCTTAGGCATGCGGGTCAGCGAGGGGCTGCCGCATTGGATCACCTGTAATGCGAGGAGGGGGGTTGGTGCGCTGTATGCTCCTCTCGCGCGTCGTGTGGTACTAAGACGCTGTCTCGCCCATGCTCCCCTCTGTGTCGCGCGGCCAGCGGCAAAGTCGCCGTTTGTCCACGTACATTAACCAAAATGGGTAACCGCAGATGCTCCTCGTGCACCAAAACTGAAAACAAGATAAAGTTATCAGCAAATTGTTCTGCTTCACAGAGGCTGGTCAGTCACCTTCCATGCTAATACATAACAATGTTTTCAGTCTTCCTGGTGCTCTTCTGGAGTATTCCAGTTATAGTTCCAAGGGATAGAATGGAAAGGGGCGACCACTCGGTCCCCCCGAACGTATGGCGGAGTGCCTCGATCCCCCCGGGAAGCCATTTTTGGGCGGGAGGCGCGTCTCGGCTGGTATGCCCGAAGCGGCGTAGCCGGGGCGCGCCTTTTCCCGCCCTAGAGTGGGCTGGCCTAGACACCGACGTAGCCAGCCCCGCCCTAGGGGCAGGCAGGGGCGGGTTCTCGCCCGCCCTGAAGACGGATAAAAAGAGACGCAAGACCAGAAGACGTCCTCTTGTTCTTGTGCTCCGAAGCTGCACCTCCTCGCTACCCGTGAGCTCGGGACAGAACGAAGAGCCAATTTTCGTTCTGTGCTCCGAAGCTGCACCTCCTCGCTACCCGTGAGCTCGGGACAGAACGAAGAGCCAATTTTGAGCGTTTTGATCTTTTTCTTTGTCTTCTAGATACTTCGTCGGAGAAATGCCAAAGAAAGTCGCAAAGAGAATGACGACCGACCAGATGGTGCGGGCCCTTTGCAAAGAGGTGTCCGACATAAAGAAACGGTTGGCGAAACGGGACGGGGAGGAGGGTTCGGGCCCTGCGCCGGCTGGAGGGAGACCTAAGAGGTCGAGAAGGGTTCCAGCCGGTGGAGACGTCCCGGTCCCCTCTGTACCGCTCGAGGCGCCGACCCCAGTACCAATGGAGGGGAATCCAATCCCCGTTGTCGTCACCCCGACATCCAAAGAAGACATGCCCCCCGGGCTGGCAGCACAGCTAGCAGCTTGGTTGGGGGATAGTAGTGATGGCGCCACGGCTGCCGAGGCACAGGCGCTGATAAAAGGGCTTCGTGAGAAGAGAGATGCAGCTAAAGTGACTGCGCCGTTGGCGGGAATAGACAAGCCGCAAGCGGCCGAAGCTGCGTCCGGTGCAGGTAAGCGGCCATTGCCGATTGCAAGGGACGAGTCAGCACCCTCTCGTAGAGAGAGATTGGGACAACATGTGCCTTTAGCTATAAAGGAAAAGATCTGGGCTGGGGAGTACGTGAATATTTTCTCCTTGCTTGTTGATCATTATGAGGTGGAGCATGTTAAAAGTCAGAAGGACCTAATGCATCCGAGTGTTTGGCGCGCAAAAATGGCCGCCTTTAAGGTAAATGAGAATATTGGCAACTGGGGCAATGCGTGGGGTATTTTTACATCGATTTTGGGGGAACGTAGGCCCGAGTTGCTTTCTGAATTTCCCATTTATCAATCACGAATTATGGGTTACTCGACAGCGTATCAAGGTAACCATTGGTTTTGTTATGACAATCTGTTCAGGAAAGAAAAGGAACATAACAAGGGTTTGACTTGGGATTGTTACGATTCTGTAACATGGGATAAAATGAAAGAATCAGGAATGTTAAGGATGCCATTGGTTGGGAGCAATGTTGTAGATTACTCCCGCCAAAATGTGGGGACGCCCTTTCGACCAAGTACGAGCACCGACGATCAGTCGAGGCCCGCAGGCAATACAGGGAGGAAGGGTTTCTGCTTTAATTTCAACAAAGGGAAATGTACCAGACCTCCGGGATCGTGTAAATTCAAACATGAGTGTAGTACGTGTGGGTCGTCCCATCCTGAGTCATCGTGCAGAGCCAGAACTGGTGAGAATGGGGGTAAGGGAGGCGCCAAACAGGTCTAAACTAGTCCGAGGGGCGCCTTTACCAACCCCGATTGATACCTTGGCAATGATTCCCTGGCTCAGTGAATACCCGGATCGTACTTCTGCTGGGGTGCTGCGGAACGGTTTTTCACATGGTTTCCGCATCCCGGTGGGGGACTTTCAGGGTGTAGGGATTTGCAAAAATCAACTTTCTGTTTTACAACATACATCTGTGGTGCAAGAAAAAATTCAGAAAGAGGTTAGCCGGGGACGGGTCGCTGGCCCGTTTAGTGTACTCCCGGTACCGGATTTTGTTTGTTCTCCGTTAGGGGTGGTCCCCAAGAAGGACCCAGGTGAGTTTCGTTTGATCCATAATTTGTCTGCTCCACACGGCCTTTCGGTGAACGACGCAATTGATCCAGAAGTTTGTTCGGTGCGATACGCATCGTTTGATGAGGCAGTAGCCATCTTGAATCGCCTGGGGCCCGGGACGTTGATGGCGAAATCAGATATCGAGTCAGCGTTCCGGTTGCTCCCGGTACACCCAGACGATCAGCGTCTTTTGGGATTCGGGTTCCAGGGGTCATTTTACATGGATAGGTGTATGCCAATGGGATGCTCTATATCATGTGCTTATTTTGAGCAATTCAGTACTTTCCTGCAATGGGTGTTCACTAAGAAAACGGGTTTCCGAAATGTAATGCACTACCTTGACGACTTTTTGTTCCTTGGTCCCGCCGGAAATCCCGAATGTGCTCAGGCCTTAGCTGAATTCTGTGTGTTGATGGGTCATTTTGGCGTGCCATTGGCACCGGGTAAAACTATGGGTCCCACGACTTGCCTCGAGTTTTTGGGGATCGAGTTGGACTCAAGGGAGGGGTGTTTCCGTTTACCAGCTAGCAAAGTGTTAAAATTCAGGGCAGCCCTCCAAGTATGTTTGAATGCATCTAAGGTTACACTGCATCAGTTGCAACAATTAGTGGGAAAGTTGAACTTTGCCTTGAGGGTGATCCCAATGGCTCGCCCTTTTTCCCGCTCAATTGCCCAAGCGATGGTTGGCCTAAAGGAGGGTCATCATCGCACGAGGTTATCGGCTGAGGTCCGCCAGGACATGCGGATTTGGTTAGCATTTTTGGCGGACTTCAATGGCCGAGTCGTCTGGAACAAGCCAGCCGTGTCCTCAGAAGAGCTTGGGCTATGGACAGATTCAGCAGGAAGCATAGGCTTTGGCGCCATCTTCGGCACAAAATGGTCTGCTCAAAGGTGGCCCCTATGGTGGCACGAGAAGGGGCTAACGAGTAATATTGCTTTCCTTGAACTATTTCCCATTCTGGTGGCCCTGAGAACCTGGCCAGAAGGGTTCAGAGATCATTCTGTCGTGTTCTGGTCCGACAATATGACCGTGGTAGAATGCATCAATAGTCAGGCAGCACATTGTAAATTGATTTTGAGGCTGCTCAAAGAAATTGTCCTACTGTGTATGCAACTGAACGTGGTATTCAGAGCAAAACATGTCCCAGGGGTGATGAATCAGGCTGCTGATGCACTGTCTCGTTTTCACATGCAGGCTTTCTCGGGTTTCCTTCCTTCAGCGGACCCGGAGCCGGCACCCTTCCCCGAAGCTCTCTGGTCTCTCGGTGCCCCGAACTTCGTCACCTCGTGGGAGAGAGTCTAGCACCCAGGACAAGGAAGGCATATGAAGGGGCGTTCCAGGCCTATTTAGCCTTTTTGGGGGCAGAGAGAGGGGGACTTTGGGGTCAGGAAGAGTGGGTAGTACTTTTTCTGATGTCCTTACGTAGGGCTGGGAAATCGGTGGCTACGGCCCAAAGGCATCGTGCCGCCATTTCTTTTGTTGCCAGGGCCCATGGCATCCTGGACCCAACAGCGTCTTTTACAGTACAGAAAGCGCTGCGTGGGTGGCAACGCCTAGAGGGTCGCAGAGTAGACGTAAGACGACCGATAGGTCTAGACAGGTTGTCCCAGTTACTGGCCACACTCCCTAACACATGCTCGTCCCCTTTCGAGACCTGTTTGTTCCGGACTGCATTTACGCTGGCATTTCACGGGGCTATGAGAGTTAGTGAGCTAGTTGCAAGGAACAAACAGGATGTGACGGGGGGCTTGTGCAGGGAACATGTTCAGATCAGGGGTGATGCGATGATTGTCTCCTTTCTCAGGTCCAAGACTGACCAAGATGGGAGAGGGGACTGCACGATCATTCGCAGGAACCCCGAGTCATCCATGTGTCCGGTACAGTGCTTAGAAGATTACCTAGCACGAAGGGTGGCATCATGGGGGGGGACATTGTTGAGGCATGCAGACGCCACCCCGCTGACGAGGTTTCAGTTTCAGCGGGTGCTTGCAATGGCCATTGCCGCAGCGGGCTTGGACCCGGGCGAATTTGGGACCCATTCCTTTCGAATAGGGGCTGCCACTGAAGCTACAGCCAGGGGTCTTAATGTAGAACAAGTGAAACGTGTGGGGCGCTGGTCCTCCAATTGTTATAAGAGGTACGTGCGATTGCACATGTTGTGAAGCTGTAATCATGTACTCACGCTTCTTGTCTTTTGTTTGTTTTCAGTTGCGCAAGCCTACGCGGCAGGGCGGACTGTGCAGTCGACCCAACACCAGGCCAGCGGTCGCACGTCACCGGCTGTGAGGAAGGAGGTGTGGGTCGTGGGCCACTCATACGTGAGACGGGCCGCAGACGTATTCAAAGCAGGTGACATGATTCACGTACCTGGGGAATACGGGTACAGAGTGTCCTTCTACGGAAGGGGCGGTCTCTGTATTGACCAGTTTCAGGAATTTTTTGAGGGTTTGTTAGAGCGGATGAGGTCACCGCCGTCCATAGTCATAGTGCATTTGGGGGGCAATGATTTGGTCACCACCGGTAGACGACTTCTCCTGGAGGCTATGCTTTCCACGGTAAGTTGGTTAGCGAGGAGAGTTCCGGGGTGCATAATTGCGTGGTCTCATATGATCCCACGAAAAGTGTGGCGGGGGGCTATCTCGATCCCTGCTTTGAATCATTCTGTTAGAAAATTGAATAACAAAGTGAGTAGGTTGTTCCGTTCCAAGACATTGCATTCGATCTCGCATAGTTGTATTAATGATGACAGTATGTATCTGGGGGATGGTGTGCATTTGTCGAGGGTGGGGAATGAGTTACTCATAGGTGACTTCTTAGCTTGGTTAAAAACGTTAAAACATGACCTTTAGGTAGGAGTTTTGTGGGGGGTCCGGATAGCCGGTCAACTATCCGGACCTGTGGCGGTAAGGTCATGATCGGTGAGCACTAATTGGTAGATCCCTATGAGTGGGCGTCACCCAACACGGATGGGAGCGCTCGGGAGAGGTGGCCATTGGCCCCTCAATGGGGAGGCGGTCCCGTCTAAGGGCGGGTCGCCGGAAGTAAAGGAAAGGCGGTCAAGGCCCCTTCCTTTGTAGGAGGGGTTACAGCCCCCTCCTGGGGGAATTTCCCGGGGCCAGTGTCATCTGCGACGGCAGATGCGGTAAGTTGTGTGGGGTGGGGGGAGGTCCACGATACCTTCTAGATACCACACACAAGTCTTCGAACGACCTTTAAATGGCGTCGAGTCTTAAGTGCCCCCGTCAAGTCAAGGGAAATTGTTAGTAGTTGCACTTGAGGTAAGCCTCTGTGCTGTCGCCCCTCCCAAGTGGGAGGGGTAAGTCTGGTTAGGGATCTTGACACCGGTTATGACCTTGCCGTTGGCCCTTAAACGTTAGGATGTACAATTTCAGTGTTTCTAGAGAATGTTTTTGTAGGATGCTAGTTCGGCTAGGAGAACCTCTGTATTAGAGAATATGTTAAGGTTAGCCAAACATCGCAATGTGATAATGAAATTGTACATAACATGAAACGTTTAATGTTTTAATTTTTTGTTTTAATAAATACGGCCGGGAGGGTCACTCCCTCCCACATCCAAAAACTTTAAGAACTGTTTCCGGTTTCCCTCCTTTTGGGGATTGTGTTGAGAGGGGGTGGCGGGTATCTCAGCCATATGGAAAGGGGCGACCACTCGGTCCCCCCGAACGTATGGCGGAGTGCCTCGATCCCCCCGGGAAGCCATTTTTGGGCGGGAGGCGCGTCTCGGCTGGTATGCCCGAAGCGGCGTAGCCGGGGCGCGCCTTTTCCCGCCCTAGAGTGGGCTGGCCTAGACACCGACGTAGCCAGCCCCGCCCTAGGGGCAGGCAGGGGCGGGTTCTCGCCCGCCCTGAAGACGGATAAAAAGAGACGCAAGACCAGAAGACGTCCTCTTGTTCTTGTGCTCCGAAGCTGCACCTCCTCGCTACCCGTGAGCTCGGGACAGAACGAAGAGCCAATTTTGACCCACCCACCAGCCCCTGAGGACAGCAAGTCGTTGTGCAATAAAGTGAATTTTTATAAGTATGTTTTCCGTTTCGTTTACAGGCTGTGAAAGTCTCAGTTTGTTGTTGATCATAATAAAGTATGGTGAATATCGTGTAAGTTGTTACGATTAAAATGATTTGATGTAGTGTTGCATTTTAAGCATGTTCTTTCGGTCGTAGCGACCAATGTTTTCTTAGGTTGAGTAAGAATTGTCGTATTTATTTTTGGTAGGCGGTAAGGTCATGATCGGTGAGCACTAATTGGTAGATCCCTATGAGTGGGCGTCACCCAACACGGATGGGAGCGCTCGGGAGAGGTGGCCATTGGCCCCTCAATGGGGAGGCGGTCCCGTCTAAGGGCGGGTCGCCGGAAGTAAAGGAAAGGCGGTCAAGGCCCCTTCCTTTGTAGGAGGGGTTACAGCCCCCTCCTGGGGGAATTTCCCGGGGCCAGTGTCATCTGCGACGGCAGATGCGGTAAGTTGTGTGGGGTGGGGGGAGGTCCACGATACCTTCTAGATACCACACACAAGTCTTCGAACGACCTTTAAATGGCGTCGAGTCTTAAGTGCCCCCGTCAAGTCAAGGGAAATTGTTAGTAGTTGCACTTGAGGTAAGCCTCTGTGCTGTCGCCCCTCCCAAGTGGGAGGGGTAAGTCTGGTTAGGGATCTTGACACCGGTTATGACCTTGCCGTTGGCCCTTAAACGTTAGGATGTACAATTTCAGTGTTTCTAGAGAATGTTTTTGTAGGATGCTAGTTCGGCTAGGAGAACCTCTGTATTAGAGAATATGTTAAGGTTAGCCAAACATCGCAATGTGATAATGAAATTGTACATAACATGAAACGTTTAATGTTTTAATTTTTTGTTTTAATAAATACGGCCGGGAGGGTCACTCCCTCCCACATCCAAAAACTTTAAGAACTGTTTCCGGTTTCCCTCCTTTTGGGGATTGTGTTGAGAGGGGGTGGCGGGTATCTCAGCCATATGGCATATCTATGTCTTGCTTCAACCAAGAATCCCAATTTTTGGAAGATGACGGTCAGGTTTCTCCTTCACACTACCACAGCTCCCAAGCTTCCCAGGGAGCTCTTAGTGCCTAGGCCCCCCTCCCCACTAGACACAGCTCCCACAGGTTCTAGTGAAGATCACTCTCACCTAGACTGCTCTATTTCCCATCCAGGATGGCCCCCTTCTTACTCAATTTGTGTCTTCAATGTATCAACATGAGGGCAGCCAATAATCCATGGAGAGCATGAAAAGTCCCTGGGTGCATATGGAGTGGAGGAGTCTTCCAGGCCTCTTCCGAGCAGTCAGGATTTGTCTTTCTTTAGATGTTTTCCTCCGGGTCCAGGAATGTATCCGTTAAACTAGCCAATTACTTAAGATTTCAATAAACACCCTGACCTGAGCAGAAGTAGCACCAACACTCAACCCTCTTTTGAAGCACTTCCTGTCCTGTAAACTCTCCCAGGCACCGCAATCGAAAATTTCAGAAGGCAGACTCCCCTCAGTCACAATCCCAGATCACGCCCGATAGAAATGAATACCTATCTCTTTTCCTGACATGGGTTCAGCTTTCCCAGATGAGGGTAACAATGTCGCATTTTTTCCATAAAGTCCCTAAATATTTCATCTTTTTATTAACCAATTTATGGTAGTATAGCATCCCGTCCTGACGTTGTCCGGGTATGAATTGCTGCCGACCAGAAGTATATTGTTTTGTAGGATTTCGTTTTGATAGCATTTCTTTTCTGTGACAGGCCTGTGAAACGTCCCTATTCACAGTGCACTGCTGATGCACTTAAGAGTGCGCGTTCAGTAGTGTGTGAACTCGAGTTTCCCTACTTTATTTTTCCTTGCAATATTATATAGCGCGAACTCGACAACATGGCATGAGCACATTTTACATTACAGAAGAACACATTCATTTGTGGTAGGCACGGGGAGACAAAGCGATTTGCCTGGAATCACAGGATGTTGAGCTGATGCCGAGATTCGAACGTAGCTCCCCAGCTCTAAAATTCGCAATTCTAGAACTTGTAGCGGGAGGTGTGTCTAAAAGTGTATGTTGGTGCTGGCCATCAATGAGAGAGAGCTGTGCATTTTTAAAATGGGTGGTGAAAAAATATGAGTATGTTGCTGGAGATGTGGGCCGCTGTGCCACCAATGCACTTACCGGGGGAGGGTAAACACCCATTATTCCGCAACTTTCTTTCCGCATACCATCACTACGCATACTTTCATTACGAAAGTACCATGACTCTGCAATGCCATTATAACGCATGGCATTACATTTTATATGATTTCACCATGCATCCATTTACAACGACATTCGTTGTAAATGCATGAATGGTAAAAGCATATCTTTTTTTAATGTTTGGATAAGGTAAGTATGGGTATAGGAGTATATGTTTTGGGGTACTGAGGTATAAGATTTTTGAGGTGTTTGGGTATTTTAAGGGTTCAGATATAGTTTTGGGTTATGGGGTACAGGGGTAGTTTTAGGATTTAGGGATAGGTATGGGTTTTGGGGTACAGGGATATTTTTAGGGTTCAGGGCTAGGTTTGGGTTTTGGGGAATAGGGGTATTTTTAGGGTTCAGGGGTAGGTGTGGGTTTTGGGGTACAGGGGTATTTTGAGGGTTTAGGGCTAGGTTTGGATTTTGAGGTACAGGGTTTTTTTAGGGTTCAGGGCTAGGTTTGGGGTTTGGGGTACATGGTTATTTTTAGGGTTCAGGGGTAGGTTTGGGTTTTGGGGTACAGGGGTATTTTAAGGGTTCAGGGCTAGGTTTGGGTGTTGGGGTACAGGGGTATTTTAGGGTTCAGGGGTATGTTTGGGTTTTGGGGTACAGTAGTATTTTTAGGGTTCAGGGGTAGGTTTGTGTTTTGAGGTGCAGGGGTATTAATAGGGTTCAGGACTAGGTTTGGGTTTTGGGCTACAGGGGTATTTTTAGGGTTTAGGGATAGGTTTGGATTTTGGGGTACAGGGTATATTTATAGGGTTAAGATGGGTTAGCGTTTAAGGGTGTTGGGGTATTTTAAGGAGTAAGGGTTGTAGTGTAGTTCCTATTTTCCCAATAGGCCCTGCGCATTGAAATAACATAAACAATAGTATGGACGTAGAAGTGCGGGTCTTCCAGGTCTCTACTGACTATGCTAAACTTAATTGGGTTTGTTACCAACTAGCTCAGAGGTCACTGGAAACTTTCTTGACTGAATAGGAAGTGATCAGCTTCCCTGGTACAGACAAGAAGGGATTCAGTTTTCCAACAACCGCATAAACACGACAACTTTGCTCCTTAGAATAAGAGTCAATCTCTAGAGTCGTGTGAAACAATAGACAGTTATTTTACTCCGTGAGTTTTTGTGCAGATTACTTTCACCAAGATGCAAAGAAATAGAGAGACGGGCGTTTTCAATAAAAAGGTATTATTTATTGAACAGTCTTTCTTCTCGTGCAAGAGAAATGAATTGCCACAATTGCAAGACTAGTTATTATAAAAAGTGCGTACAGTAAAATGAGGATTGCGAAATAATACTGTAAAAGCATTGATATAGTTTCTTAGCCATACAATGGTTAAAATGAATAAAATATATACATTCATATATACATTTAGCTAACGTACTCAACTGGTGCTTCTAACTACGCCTACCCCAGTGTACCTGACCTAAGCCTAATACTTGGGAGGGAGTAAGTAAGTAGCAGTTCTAGTTAAGTTGGTTTTGCCAAGGTTTGCCTCAAGAATTCTCTCTAAGGGTTTAGTCAACACCGTAACTCTGGAATAGAATGTTGGAGGTCTTGTACCTCCTTCCAGGACTCGATATCCCAGTCACTCGCAAGAGTAGGCTGGAAACACCGGAGCTGGATTTTCTCGGCAGGAGAAAAGACAGCGTCTCTCTCAGCGCGTCGAGGAGGAGGAGGGGCAGCGTCCGTGGGCAGCTTGCATCTGCTGGGCTCTGTAAGGGACAGCTGTTCTGCTCCTATGTTCACCACACCATCGCTATCATCAATGTCGTTGAGGCAGCGCTTGCTTAAGGCAACGTTGGTAATATTTATACCTGAAAGGTGCCTTGTTTGGCGTACCTTTTTGAACATAAGACGTCAATAAAGATGTCACTAGGAAGTGATCGTCTCTCAGTGCTCATTAGAGTTCTATTACTAATCAAAACATAGCAAGCGGGGCTTTCCCAGGTTGCTGAGTTTTATCTTGTTGAAGAACTCGGAGTGTAATCTAGGAATCTTAGATAGTGGCTTCTGCTGTGTCATTTGCTCTAATGAGCTGCAGAGGAAGCGATTATGAAATGTGGCTCTGATCGTGTTAGGCCAGAGACGAGTTTCTGAAATATCACTCTTGATCGTTTATGCCATTATAGGGGTATAAAGGGATTATAGCCGTATAGTGGCATAAGGTCACAGTATTGATCGGGGTCCTAGATTAGAACGCGACACCCAATCCACGAATTTATGTCCATCAAATTACTAAAAACTATAGCAATAAGATGCATGTGTAACATTACCCACCCCAAAATACATATATGCATTTGAAATGGCATATTCGAAATACATGGTAATATTGGTACTGTACGTCTTTAAGCATAGAAATCATTCAAAATTATAGCATATGTAATAAATGAATGATTTTGCGAAAAAATTACACATGAAATATCTCTTAATACAGAAAGGAAGGGCGAGACAATTTCATCACATATAAATGCATTGCTGTAAAATATACTAGAGGCTGATGTAAAGTTATTATGACTCTAGAATTACCTAAAATAGAAGTGTCTGTTCTTTATGAATAGGTCTACTTTAAGCAAAGAATTTCGTGCCAGAAAAAGGTAAATATTTTGAAAATGTGTTCAATTAAAAAATAAAATCTTGGTGAACGGGGGAATAGAGTTCCAACGCTTCTCAGCAATTTTTGTTGATCAAAACTGAAGGCCGAATTCAGAGTTCATGGGAACGCTGTGTGTCGGAATGCTTTTCTAAAGTTATTGTTTCTGTTCAGGGGAGAACATCATATCAGACAGGCTCTCAAAAAATTGGTCTACAAAATCAGGTGACAGTTCGACCAAGTTCGATAATGCTGTAACTTGGCAGGTGTGAGAATGATTGCTATCATCAAAGTCTGGATCAGCAATGCTCACAGAGGGTTGTACCTGGGATATGTTGCTTTTATTTCTCGCTCCACTGTTACCACCTAGTCGTAGCACAGGAGTCTCAACGAATACCGTCATCAGGATTGGTAGCCGCTGGGGACAACACAATGCGTGAGCCGTTACAGGACTTAGCAAAGTATCGATATCCATTGGTACTGCTGATGGAAGTGCAAGACAGGTGTCCAACACGCACTCATCTCCGCATAGCATACATCGAAGCACAGGTAAGATGCAGGTCTGCCATATAGGTCTGAATGAAAGAAACCAGGTCATGTTCAGATCTCTCAGCCTGGCCAATCCAAGGACTCTAGTTATTCTGTCCCGGTAGCGTATTGCTATGATCGTTTCTTCCATTCCTGCCGGAGTTATGTCTGAGTTTTGGCTTGCCATGTCGGAGCAGGAGGGTCAAAAATGAAATGCCTGCTACAAGTCCCAAAATCAGGGGTATGCCGCCAAAGACTGAATGGACAAAATTAGGAATGATTCCCAGAATTGCTTTGAATGGTCTTAGCAGTCCCGTAAAAATCGTCTTAAATATGCCTGGGATGCCTATGGCGCTAGACATGTTAAGGATTTGGCTAAGCATTTCTGTGAAATGCACGGGGCAATTTGTTGATAAAAGGTCATGAATCTCTGATGTTGTCCTTGCAACTTGGATTTCATACGTCTCTTTTGATGACGTGATGGGCACTGTTGTCTGCAAAAGCACAGACTTCATTCTGCTTAAAGTATCAATTCGTATAGAAGAGAAATTCAAACGAGGCCATATGGGAGTCTCAGTGTCTCCAGGGCCGTTTGGAAACAATGTTTGCATACAGCATTTGACCATGGAAGTTACGCTTACGAGATATGCTTTCCCTGGCAAAAGGCCACAACAGCTGTGATCCGTTATTAGAATGCAACTCCCATTCGAGAGCTGCATAAAGAAAGGCTCTATCTGCGTTGCAGGTGTAACATGCTGGTGGCATGAAAGGTTGTTAGAATTTCCTTCACAGGCTTCGTGTAAGTTAATACCCTGGCACAAAAGTATACTGCTTAGTGAATGTTTGCAGTTTTCACCACTAAGAAATACATTTTTGTTGCTGTCACTATAGCATGTGTGTGTGTATGGTAATTTCCATGTTGACTTAATGTATCCTTTACCCAATCGTTCATACTGGCCAGTAGGTATGTATTCAAGGCAATTTTTAAATTGGAAAGTTGTTATCGGAATTGTGATAATCCAGTGTATTATCCATTCAATGACAGGACTTTCTGACATTGTCAATGGTAATCTCTCAAGTTTTTCGATGCTCAGGATTGTATAATCTGCTCCTTTCTGTGCCAAGCTGATGTGTTTATCAGTAAGGTTAAAGATGGAAAACAATGACGTTGTGTTGATTAAACGCCATGGCACGTAGCCTGAATGAAGATTTTGCAGCGTCCAGCCTAACTGTACAATAGAACGCAATTGCGACTGGCCATGCTGTAAGATTAGCAAGTCTTTGTCTATTATATCTATGGCAGATGATACAATATTGTCCAGCGAATATATTCTGGAGGACAGAGTCATTAACCCATTGTCCACTACAGAAAGTGATTTTTCCAAATTAATACGATCAATTTCTCGTATTTTTTCAGCTGTTTCAATTTGTGTTATTTTCCAAGCCTCGTTGTAAGCCGCATATATGCTGGTCGCTATGAAACGCTTTTGAAGCTGTTTGCGTGGTCCCAGAATGAAATTGCGCAAATCAGCACCATCTTTAAGTAAAGATAAGTGTTGCTTAATTTCAGCCAGTGTGGATGATTCTAGCCATTCAAGGCACAGCTTCCCTACACTGTATGTTGTTACTATCCCTGGATGTTGTCTCTGGGAGTATCTAGGGTCTGGTCTGGTCATTGTTAACCCCTGTGTTTTATTCAGGAACCTATCTTGACAGTTGTTTGTGTCAGTAGGCCAGATTAACCACTTTTTCCAATCAGGATGTGTTCTGTTTAGATGTAAAATTTTAGATACGTCTATTTCAATATCTGTTGTTGCATTATCAGGTATTGGCTTTGGAATAGACGGTTTGTTAAGGTCTTTAATCTTAGTGAGGCCAAGACAGGTTGTTTGTTGAATTGTGTCATTTAAGAACAATATTTGTTCTGGGATTATGCAGGCTCGAAATAATGCTTCTAGGCCTTGTACCTGCCAATCTTTTGTACCCCAGATGGTTTTTGTTTCAATGTTATTTTTCCAATAATCAAAACCAAATGTGATAATTTTTTCATAAAATGCTTCTGAGTATATCAATTTAGTATTTGTCAGCATAGTTTTCAATCCTGTTTTATCTAACAGTTTATAATAAAACGTTTCTGCATCACTGGTGTTAAACCCTGAGAAGTACTGAAATTTCTCATAGAATGTTTTAGAACTGCTTTTAGGTGGAGTAGCACAATGTTCCCATTGGTTATATTTAAAAACATTTCTAGGTTGTGCAGATTTATGCAAGTAGTGATCACCATAGTGTGTGTAGCAGAACATCTGCTCGTAATTAGATGAACCTTGTAAATAATCATGATCTATAAATCTTGCTGACACCACTAAATCAGACATCATATTATTAATACTTTCAAAATCCCAATCAGCAGAAAATGTACTTAGTTTTACAAAGTCACTTAAGGAAACCTTGAACTGGTGAGGATACTTCAAGATTTCGACCGGACCATATATTTCATAGTCAGTTTTGTCCCATACTACCCCGCCGGGTATTGGAATGGCTGTGACATTTACTGTTGACAGTTCTCTTTTCTTCACGTGGGATGATCTGTGTGGTTTGAGAACTAAGTTGATGTTCTGACTTGCTGTGTCCATTGAACTGTATTTTCCCTCAATGAATTTTCCCAAACAAAGTACCATGATGAGCCAAAGCAGGAGGAAAAATACACCTAGACCAAACCAGAACTCTAACCATGGAGAGATAAGGTAAATTTCTTTGAGTTGATGAAAGATTTCCGTTGCTTTTTCTTTAAAAGTCTTTTTTGTTTCTGGCATCACTTCGGGGTCGTTTTGATCTTCAGAAAAGTTATCAAAATTGATGTAGCCAGAAGCAGTTCTGTCAATTGCTGGGATTGTTCTCTCAATTTGTCTTTCGGTAGCACATTCTGATGCCACATCATTGTAAACTGGTGTTTCTTGACAAACTGTTTCAATCTGTGTTCCAAGTGGCACGAGTTCCATGGCATTATTGCATAGTCCCTCTCTGTGCACTGCAGGTTTATCAAATGTGATTAGTCTTTCAGTTTGAACCTCTTGGATTGTTGCAAGTTTGGGTATTCTGTTGTTTCTTGGGAGTCCACTGGGCCTACTGTTGATTATAGGCCACATGCTTGTGGTTTTACCAGGTCGATTGATACAACTCTGTTCTCCTATTTACCAGCAAGGGGCAGTAGTACTACTGATCTTGTTCCGTTTATTGCTAAGACAGGTACTGCTTTTCTGTAAGAAGGCCCAAATTCCTTCTTCACCGCAATTTTTTCTCTGACTAGATCCCCAATCTTTGGAATCCAGACAGGCCTTGCTGGGGCTGGTGGTGCCTCTTCAGTGGTAGTTGGCTGTTGCTTTAACTTTATGTTGCTTAAGGATTTTCTTGTTTAATTCAAGTCCTGTAAAACAGCCAAACGGTCTTTGATGTCAAAGTCTGTATTCTTATCTTTTACCACTGATACCTGACTATCTAAGTCCTGAATGTGCATTCTAGTTCCGAACAATAGTTCGTATGGGCTGAAACCTTTTAGAGAATTTCTTGGCAAATTGTTAAGACTTAACTGGACACTTATTAAATGTTTGACCCACCCATCACCCAAACCTAATACCTTCGTTGTTATAGATTGCTTTATGTCCCGGTTTTTTCTTTCTACCACACTGTTCCCTTTGGGGTGTGAAGGACAAGAATGCCGCAAGCCAACGCCCATGCTGGCTATGGCCTCCTTATAAGCTCGAGAGCTGAAAGCAGGACATTGGTCAGAATGGAACATGGCAATTGCGTATGTGCCGATAAAGACTCGCAGATCTTTTATAACCGTTCTGGCGTCAGCCGAGCGCTGGGGCCACATCCATATGAATCTCATACAGGAATCCACTGCGACCATGATATATTTATAGTTGCTGTCCCTTTGTAGGGGACCACAGTGGTCCAGGTAAACACATGCAAATGGTTTATCCGAGATGAGAAGGGGTGTCTGCGCTGGTCGTTTTACTGTTGATACTTTCATTCTTTGGCATAATACATACTTCTTAGTTTGTATTCTCATGCGAGGCCACCAATATCTCTGTTTTAATAGTGATATTGTTGCGGAAACGGCAGCGTGTGCAGAAGCAAGCCCTTCGTGTGCTGCTTTGATTAGTCCTAACCTGTGTTCCATGTTTGGAATTACTCTATCCCCCACTCCAGGGATTCGAGCAAAAGGAACATTATTCGTATCTGTTAAATATAAGTATTTTTCTGGAAAGCCTTTTGGGAGTGTTTTCTTATCATCTTTTACTGACGCACTGACCGCTTGTAGAATGTCGCTGTCTATTTTTGTTTGTGACCGAGTAATTGCAGCTACGGAAGCCGTTTGCACAGCTGCCTTTGCGGCTTCATCAGCCAATGAATTCCCTGTAACGTGAACGCCATCAGGTTGATGACTCAGAGTGTGTATCACGTGAGTCTTTTGTAGTTCCTTCTGTAAAAGAACTACTTGTTCCCAAAGCATTTTATGCTTAATTGTGCCACCTTTTGCATCTTTGAAACCATTTTCCACCCAATTCTGCAAGTATTCATTATAATATTGTACGCAATAATATGAATCGCACACTATAAGTGTGGGGAATTCGCGATCGGTATTTTCTAGCGCCATCTTAAATGCTACCAGTTCAGCTCGTTGAGCTGAGCAATCTGCTAGAGATTGTGTTTTAGTGATCAGTGGTCTAAATTTACCTTTGTGCCAACGACCTTTAACAATCGCGCACGCAGCACTGTTTATTTATTTATTTATTTAACGACTTGTAGAGCGCCTGGTGACCCGAGGGCATCCCCGCGCTACAATGGTTTGTTATCCAGATGAGAGGGAGGAAAAAAGGGGGGGAGGGCATTATTTAGGGAATAGAAGTGTTTTCAGTTTTTTTCTGAAAATCAAATAACTGGGTTCCAGTCTGAGGGTGCGTGGGAGAGAGTTCCATCGGTGGAAGCTTTCACGGAGAAGCGTCGGCCTCCAGTGCGTGTCTTTTTGAATTTGGGGATGTTGGCTAGGTGCTCATTCTCGGACCGCAGGGATCTGGGTGCTTTATATGGAGTAACCAGGCCGCTGAGAATCGAAGGGCCAGCTCCATTGATCAGTTTGTATGCCGTGCACATGGCTTTGAATTCCACCCTTTGGCGCACAGGGAGCCAGTGCAGGGCCTTAATGGCAGGTTTAGCTGACACTCTGGAGGGAAGGTTCATGAGTACACGGGCTGCTGCATTCTGTGTTCGTTGCAGTTTCGCCAGGGTGGCCTCAGGGGCTCCCAGGTAGACCATGTTGCTGTAGCCCAGCCGTGACAGTATGAGCCCTTGGACTAGTAGTTTCCTGGATGCGGGTGGGAGTAGGGGAAGAATCCTGCCGGTGGTACGCATGAGCCCAAAACAGGTTCCTGCAGTTTTGGCCGCTTGCGTTTTCATTGAGAGCTCAGGTTCTAGCCAGACTCCTAGGGTCTTAATTTCATGTTTCAGGGTGGGAATTTCCCCGAACACGTCTGGCCAGACCGCTGGGGGGATGGACACCCATTGCTTTCCCATGAGCATCACTTCGTTCTTCGACCCGTTTAATTTTAGTGATGATTCACACATCCAACCGTGGATTTCCGTAAGGCAGTTTGCCAGGTTGTCTGGGTGGTTGTCTAGTTGGGATAGGGAGACGACCAGCTGTGTGTCATCGGCGTAGCTCACTATTTTTATACCGAATGGTGTCACCACTTCTTCAAGGGGGGCCATATAGGCATTAAAAAGCGTAGGGCTCAGGGACGATCCCTGAGGGACCCCGCTCGTGAGGGGGAGGGTGGACGAGTGGTGATTGCCGTCCCATACCTGGAACGTGCGCCTGGCAAGGAAGGACTCTATCCACCTGAGTGCCGTCCCGGTGATCCCTGCTGCCGCCTGTAAGCTTGTTTACCCCCAACTGCGGGTTGTGCTGATCCGTCTGTATGTATGATACTTCTGTATTCTTCCAGAGGCAGGATTTCAATTGGCAGAGGACATTCATATTCATATTGTAAAAATTCCTGTGTCTTTAGGTTAGGATCAAATTCGTATACCACCTCTGTTGCAGCGAGAGAATTAACCCATTGTATCCATCTCGGATGTAAAGCTTTAGCATTAGGAATGCTTGATTTAGTTACCGCTTCTAAAGCTGGTATGGGTGTAACGATTATTATTTGTTTACCTTGTTCTAAGGCCCTTTTTTTCGCTGCAGCAGTCTGAACCGCAGTTAGAATTTTCTCTGTTGAACTGAATTTTATTTCAGCCTTTGTGTACAAATGTGATTTGTAAGCTATTCGTACCTTTTCTCCCTCATTAGAGGTCAGGTACGTGAATCCGCATCTTCCTGGGATGACTCGGATTACAAGATTGCGTGTGTTGTCACGTGTGTCTAATTTAGTTTTTGCTAACATGTCTGTTTGCAGTGATCTCAAAATTTCTGTGTGTTTTTGAGTCCAGGTGATTGGTTTAAAATCAGGTTTAATTAGTTCGTAGAGAGGTTTAACCCTCTCTGCGTAATTTAGAATGTAAGTTCTTCCGAAATTCAGGAAACCTAGAATCGATTGTAAGTTCTTCAGCGTTTTTGGTGCTTGGAGTACAGCGCACTTCTCTAAGAAGTTTTCCGCTAGGCTTTTTCCTTCACTTTATAATTCGTATCCTAAAAATAATACTGTCAGATGGGCAATTCGAGACTTTTTAAAGTTGAATTTGTAACCCTCTGCTGCGAACCCAAGTATAATGGTGTTCACTCTTTTCAAGTGAGTCTCCAAGTCGTCGTCTGTGAGATAGATATCATCTACGTAAGATAATGCCTCATCATCATATATTTGTAGTAACTCTGTTACTCTTGCTGAAAATAGTCCTGGGCTGTTCTTGAATCCCTGTGGGAGCCTCTAGACATTTTTCTGTGACCCCATTATTGAGAAAGCGGTCAAGTATCTGCTTTCTGGTGCAATGTTTTGACAAAAGAAACCATTTGATATGTCTAATGTCGTTTTATATTTTTTCCTAACTATGTTATTCATTAGTGCAGCACTATGCAAATTTTGTACTGCAAATGTTTTGCAACATGCGTTAAGGTGTCTGTAGTCCAAAACTAGACGATATGAATTGTCTGGTTTGGAGACAGGAAACAAACGATTGTTCATTTGAGAGGTGCATGTTTCAATCACCCCCTGGTATTCAAGTTGATCTAAAATCTCCCTGACTTGTTTTTTAGCTTCTTGCTTAATGGGATACTGCCTTTGTGCAGTCGGTTGACTTTTTAACTGGATTTTGTGAAGAGGAGAGTCCTCATCCCATCCTACATGATTTTTATATAATGCTGGAGCCTGGGCTACTGCCCATTTCATTGCATAAGTATATTTTTTGTGAATTGGAATGTGATTCGAGAAGTCAGGCATAATCATTTCTTCGCCACGAGGGCACTCCCTGACAAACTCTGGGGGCCAGTCTTTTTCAGCTAACAGAATATCATAGCCTTTTGAGAGTTTATCCCAAAATAGACCCCTTATTTTCCTAGTCTTATCACCCTCTATACGCAATGTTATTTCGTATATCTTATGGGGCTCGCTAACTCTGGTGTCGGCAGTTTCAACCTGAATGTATTCATTCGTGTCCACTGTCTCCAGATGGCTCATCAGGATCTTGCGAGCTATACTGATTTCTGCTGCACTGTCTAGCATTGTCTGTGCCCACTCCCTGTTTTTCAACTGTGTCCTCAGTATTCTCGGCATGTTCGATTACTCTAATACTGGCTACCTTCTTTATTGGAAATTGGGATTTTTTACTTTGAGCAGGTTCCTTGTCTTTGGACTTGGTGTGCTCTCCTGGGTCTGACCGCCCTCTTCTTTCCGATTTCTGCGAAAAAGATCGAGAGGGACGTGTATCAATACTTTGATATCTATCAGGCTTCTTCAAATTATCCCTATTTCTAAGGTTATATCTTTTCTCAGAGGGCTCCCTCTGGGGAGACTGGTGTTCTCGAGTCGGAGTTCTTTCCCTCCATCGAGGAGACTTTCCTCTGGACTGGAAAACTTTTTCTTTGGGAGTGGATTGTTTATTTCCATCCCAGCTCTTTTAGGAGTATTTGAATTATTTTTAATAAATAATTTTTCAGGATTTTCGAGCAGTTGGGGCTTTACTGGTTTTCCACCCAGGCTGTCTCTACCTAGCTCTTCATAGCATTTTTCTATGATTCTGGCAAACTCAATTGGTTGATCTGTTATATCTGTTTCCTTCAACTTCTGGCGGATCGTTTTAACCTCCATTGTCAATTAAACTAACTCTCTATATGCCTTTGTTAATTCTCTTATTTTAACTAAGAGTTCTTCACTTGACATTTTACCAATGTCTGGATTTGGTTTGTAGCTGGCTAGAACCGGCCACGTTGCTCCTGGTCTACCTAGTGGACCGAGCCTGGTAATATGATCATTATGTTTTAGGGCGCCTTTAAACCAGAGCAGGTGCTCTTGGAATTTTAACGGAATTTCAATCTCCTCGAAAGGAGCGTACTCTTCCGGTGGATCCCCTACTATGTAGTAGTGGAACTCGTGTGTTGCGGCGTTTGCCGCTGGAAATTTTATCCATGAATAGAATACCTCTGTCTGCCGATATTCGTGTGCCTCTATCACGAAGACGACTGTGCCACCTTGTGTGGTCAGTCCATTTTCTATAAGTTTTGACGTTATAGATTTTCTTAAATGTGCCGGGATGATTATTGCACCTGGTTCAGTAGTCCCTGTACCATCGGGACCCTGCTGAGTCGCATTTACTGCGGCATCAATGGTTCCGTTTTCAGTGTCTGACATTCTATTGTCAGAAAGGTTTTGCAGAGCAGGTCTCCAAGGAGACAAAGATTAGGTGCACAATATTTTGGAACACTGTATCCTTCAACGTTGAATAAACCAGAGCTTTACATAGGAATCTCTTCCTACTAAGTTCGGGCGGATTTTAACCTTTCACCCACTCCAGACGTCTATTGGAGTATTTACGGGAGAAAGAGGTCTGTGTGAAAAATGCACGACTGAGTTACTCTAACGTCTTGCTTTAGTTTTATTGCCTTACCAAACGTTGGGCGCCATGTAGTGTAGTTCCTATTTTCCCAATAGGCCCTGCGCATTGGAATAACATAAACAGTAGTATGGACGTAGAAGTGCGGGTCTTCCAGGTCTCTACTGACTATGCTAAACTTAATTGGGTTTGTTACCAACTAGCTCAGAGGTCACTGGAAACTTTCTTGACTTAATAGGAAGTGATCAGCTTCCCTGGTACAGACAAGAAGGGATTCAGTTTTCCCACAAACGCATAAACATGACAACTTTGCTCCTTAGAATAAGAGTCAATCTCTAGAGTCGTGTGAAACAATAGACAGTTATTTTACTCAGTCAGTTGTGCAGATTACTTTCACCAAGATGCAGAGAAATAGAGAGACGGGCGTTTTCAATAAAAAGGTATTATTTATTGAACAGTCTTTCTTCTCGTGCAAGAGAAATGAATTGCCACAATTGCAGGACTAGTTATTATAAAAAGTGCGTACAGTAAACTGAGGATTGCGAAATAATACTATAAAAGCATGGATATGGTTTCTTAGCCATACAATGGTTAAAATGAATAAAATATATACATTCATATATACATTTAGCTAACGTACTCAATTGGTGCTTCTAACTACGCCTACCCCAGTGTACCTGGCCTAAGCCTAATACTTGGGAGGGAGTAAGTAAGTAGCAGTTCTAGTTAAGTTGGTTTTGCCAAGGTTTCTTCAAGAATTCTCTCTAATGGTTTAGTCAACACCATACCTCTGGAATAGAATGTTGGAGGTCTTGTATCTCCTTCCAGGACTCGATATCCCAGTCACTCGCAAGAGTAGGCTGGAAACGCCGGAGCAGGATTTTCTCGGCAGGAGAAAAGACAGCGTCTCTCTCAGCGCGCAGAGGAGGAGGAGGGGCAGCATCCGTGGGCAGCTTGCATCTGCTGGGCTCTGTAAGGGACAGCTGTTCTGCTCCTATGTTCACCACACCATCGCTATCATCGATGTCGTTGAGGCAGCGCTTGCTTAAGGCAACGTTGGTAATATTTATACCTGAAAGGTGCCTTGTTTGAGGTAGGTTTTTGGACATAAGCCGTCAATAAAGATGTCACTAGGAAGTGATCGTCTCTCAGTGCTTATTAGAGTTCTATTACTAATCAAAAAATAGCAAGCGGGGCTTTCCCAGGTTGCTGAGTTTTATCTTGTTGAAGAACTCGGAGTGTAATCTAGGAATCTTAGATAGTGACTTCTGCTGTGTCATTTGCTCTAATGAGCTGCAGAGGGAGCGATTCTGAAATGTGGCTCTGATCGTGTTAGGCCAGAGACGAGTTTCTGAAATATAACTCTTGATCGTTTATGCCATTATAGGGGTATAAAGGGATTATAGCCGTATAGGGGATAAGGTCACAGTATTGATCGGGGTCCTAGATTAGAACGCGACAGGGTGGGTTATGATTATGGGGTGCAGGGGTATTTAAAGGGAGCAGGGTGGGATTAGCACACGATATGAGACATGGCATGAAGGGCGGAACGTACCACACGCCCCCAGCATTTGTCACGCCCCCAGCACACGCCCACAGCACAACACAGACACGCCCACAAGGGACTACTTTGCTGGCACTGTTCTTTTACCTTTTAAATGTATATGGTGGGCGTCTGCATAGCCTACGTCCTTCTGCTGCAACTGCCCTTTCTAATGCTGTATTGGGTATTGTGATTGGTGCTGTGGTTCCTGAGATTACCCGCCTCAAAGGTCTGGGCTCTCTCTTTATTATATTAGTATGGATTAGTTCTGTGTGCAATATGATAGTACCATTCAATGTCACAGTGAACGTGCTCTATCCCTATAAATACGAGTTTGAATTGGTTACACATAAATGGCTTATTTAACTTTCCTGTGGACCCTGGTAATGCACCAGTGATGTGGATGTTAATTGTCTTATTTGGGATGTACTTTATATTTAACCCACCTATATCTATGATTAAATGTATGACCTAAACGTCCTGGTTTGGCTGCAACTTAAAACCATATAAAACACATGTAAAAAAAAGTGCTCTGCCTTGTAGAAAAAACAACTTTTAAACATTATCACCCCGAAGTGTTTCCTGCAATTCTTTAGGGTTGCTTGCTTGATGTGTAAAAGTTGATGTGTTACAAGGTAAAGAAAATTGTGTCCATATAGCTTGGAACCTCAATGCCCAACACTCTCCACAATGACTTTATGGAATGGGAATAATAAATCTCATTCTCCCAATGCCCAACACCTTTCTCAATGTTATTATTATTTTTTTGTTTTTTTTAAACATATTTTATTTGAGCAAATTCATGAATGTACAAATCATATGAAATAGAAATTACTTCAATTGTTTCCAAAGATCAAATTGACAAATATACAACATAATTCAGTTTAAGCTTTGTCACGTTCATACCCGATTACTCTCAAGTAAAAATGAGAAAAAAAAGAAAATTAAAAGAGGCGAGAAAGAAAGAAGAAAAAAAAGAGAAAAAATAAAGACAGTACAAAAAATATTGATAGATATTGATATATAATAAATGTTTACAACATCCCGTCTTTAAAGGCTAAGAGTTTCTTTGGATATCAAACCAGGTGGCAACAGGGGCCCATATCTGAGCCCCAAGGGCTCGTGATCTTTTCCCTCTGATTTTATAAATTGCAGTCTCCTGCTTATAGATTACTAGTAGTCTGTTTAGCCATCCTTGAAAAGTAGGAGTGTCTGTGTCTTTCCACCGCGCTGCCAAAAGTATTCTAAATACAGCTGTCCCAACAAATACAGACATTGCTTCATTGTTGCTGTACCCTAGAGAGTCATCATAACCCAGAATGAATAGTGTCGATGATGTTTTACGTTTGTGTCCAAAAATTCCAGCCCAGTATTTGGACATCCCTTTTTTAATCGAGTCTAGCTTAGGGCAGTCGGGTAGCTGGGCTAAGAGAGCATCTCGGGTATTGAACGTTTTTTTCTTTTGCCCGAGGTAAATAGTTTTGCAGGGGTAAAGTAGAGGTCATAAATTGTTTTATAAATTTGGCCTTTAAGTTAGAAGCTAGAAATAGTTTAGATGATAGCATCAAAGACATCTCTATATCAATATTTGGGTTATTTAACTTAGTGGCCCAGCATTTTTCAGTTTGTTCTAGATCGTCAGGTTGGTTGTTTATAAACAATTCATAAATGTTACCTATCCTGGTTGTCTGTTTGCCGATTAGTTCTAAGATTGGGACAGCCTTCAGTTCTATTCTAGGTACCATCTGTCTAAGGGAGGGATATACTTGTAAGAATTTCAGATAGTCGGTGCGGAGGATTTGGTATTTTCTGCATAATTCTTCAAAACATGGTACAGAGTCCCACACAAAGAAGTCTCCTAATTCCACTATCCCTAAACTCTCCCATCTCGTAGAGATATTATCATTAACTTGGGTCGGGATAATTGAACTATGCCAAAGAGGAGTATATTTGGTGTATTTTGGTATTATCAAATACTTAGTGGTATTCTTCCAGACTCTCCATGCATCCGTGATGATCTTAAATTTAATCTTTTTGAAATAAGATGGTTCAACTTGTTTTAGCAGCAGCCCTCTGGCTTTTACTCCTAGCAACAGCTCATATATTGATGGTATGGAGCATCTTAGGCCATTAATAATTGGCAATTTAGTATCAAAGAGAGTAGTAATTTGTTGTAGGAGGGTTGCCCACAGATCGAATGTTAAGTTTGGTATCGCTAGCCCTCATCTTTGTTGGGGTAGAGTTAACTTGGGTAGTGCCCTCCTGATTTTGCCATAATTCCACATAAATCTTGACATGGAGGAGTCGAGGGCTTTAATTATTCCATCATCGTCCAGAAATGGAATTGCCCGAAATAAATATAACATTTTGGGAAATACACTCATTTATGTTATTATTTGGAGTGGG
>NW_028250533.1:600000-758526 GCF_964263255.1 Lissotriton vulgaris | reverse complement strand
CATAGTTCCCAACAATCATGAGAGCCATCTACCGGTGACTCTGGTTCGCTTTCCTCTAAAAGTAGCTGTGAACCCTGTCTTGTAGATTGCCTATTGGACAATGACCTGGAGCACCCTATCTGGAGCTGGTCACACTTGGAGCTTTTGGGATTGCCTTAATGGGTCTGTATGACCACAAGGTCCATGGCTGCCTGGGTAGGGAGTCAAGGGCATCTGGAGCCTAGAACAATGTCCTAGATGGCTTTCAAGAAGGAGAAAGGCAAGGAGCATGGGAAACAAGTCCCTGTAATTCCCATAGTTGAGGTTGACTTGGCACCTGAGAAGGATACCTTTGAACCAACCGGGGAGCACATTGCCCCCCTGGGTGACCTGTCTGAGCTTGTGAAGGTGGGCCTACCAGGGAGTCATTTTGCAAAGCTCAGAGAGATTGCCCAACTCTAGAGGGCTTTGAGGAGACAAGCAGAGATCACCTGATATATTTGGAGAATGACCTCCTATATACTGAGCCTAAGGCTTCAGGATCTGGGCCATCCCATCTACTGGTGGTCAACCAGTAAAACAGGGCCTCCCTACTGGATTTGGCTCATGACACTCCTAGTAGGGCATCTGGGGCAAGGCAAGACCTTCGTAAGGCTTGTAGTCCACTTCTATTGGCTGCAGGTGAAGAAGGCCTCAGATGCATTTTTTAGGTCCTGTCCCACCTGCCAGCCCAATTGGAAGCCATGGAAAACCCTCACGGCTGCGGTGGCTCCATTACCTTTCATGGGTGTTCTTTTTGAGAGGGTAGGCATCAACATTGTGAGACCCCTTGGACCTCAAGACAGGTTTATGCAACAGATTCATTCTGCCGTCAGTGGATCATGCCACTCGCTACCCAGTGGCAATTCCTGTGTTCGATGGCTGCACCTGTGGTGGCCAGGGTCCTTATGGGAATGTTTTTATCTGTGTGGGGTTCCCCAAAGAGGTAGTTTCAGACAAACAACTTACTTAATGTCAGCATACTTGAAGCTCATGTGGGATGAGTGTGGGGTAACTTAGAAATTCTCCACACCCTATCAACCCCAAATCAACGGTCTTCAGGAGAGATTCAATAAGACCTTGGAAGGCAAGATAATAGACCTACCTGAGCCCATGAGGTGTAAGTGAGACATCCTCCCTCCATGTCTTCTCTTTGCCTACAGGAAGGTGTCACAGAGTGAGTAGGGTTTAGCTCTTATGAACTCCTCAATGACCAGCTTTTCAGGGGACCTCTAGCCTTGTAAAAGAAGAGCAATAGCAAGATCCAAGGAAACCCCCTCAGGATGTGGACACTACATCCTGGACTTCTGCAACCAGATGCACTGCTTCTGCAAAAAAGGTGAAAAGAAACCTTGAGGCCAGTCAAGAAGTTATGAAACTCTGGTATGAATAGAAGGCCAGTCTGGTAGTTTCAGCCTGGTGAGAAACTGTGGGTTATGGAGCCTATGGAACTCGTGTTTGCTGGATAGGCCCGTATGAGGTGAAGGAGCGGATGGGGGAGTCCATCTACCCAAAGAAACCCCTTAAAGGTGCTCCATGTGAACCTCCTCAACCCCCACTTTGAGAGTTCCGAAATGAGCATGCTTCTGGTAATGGATGAAATAGTGGAAGAGGATATTGAGACTCTCCCTAACCTCCTGTCTGCCCAGGAACAGGATGGGTCAGTGGTCGGTCTCAACCTCTCCTCTATACTGACCCCAAAGCAGCAGAGTGACTGTCGCTAATTACTGGGACAGATTGCTTCTCTGTTCAGCTCGCACCCATGCTCTCACACACCTGTGCAACCATGGCATAGATACTGGACACATCAGGCAAACAATGACAAGAACCTCTGTAGGGACCTATATTGCTTTTAACATTGAATGAATCTCAAACATTAATAAGAAAGATGCCAGAAAATAAGCTACACATTATTATCAAAACATATATATTTTATTAATCTTTTTTGTTTTCTAAGAAAAGTGTTTTTAAGGACATTTATAGGACTGTGCTTATCATTTTGGTTTCACAAGAGAATTCATTGCTTTTACATACATTTTTTTCCCCTTTTTTTAAACATTCATATACAAAAAAGGCGTGCCCTCTCATAAAAGTTAATCCTAAACAATCATACACACATACTTACAAACCAATCATACTGTTTCTATTGGTTTAAAAAGACATACCTATCTACATAAACAACAGGGTCTAATTCATACAGAACATGGGACTAACATTAATGGCAACTCTAAGGTGTGCTATATAAGATGGTATTGGGACAATTCCTCTAGTTAAGTTGGAATTCACTAGTTTGTGTCCAAAACAATAGGTGTTGAGCCGACGTACGTTTTGGTGAGTGTCACCTTCCTCAGGGCCATAGACAATATATACATATACATAAACACAACATAGGTAATATTAAAGAGATCGAGGGCGCAATACAATTTTCTGAAAATAGAGAGAAAAAAACATTTATGAGTTCCAACATCTCTTCGCATTTTTACCTTTTTGACAATGTAGCTAATTGGCATCTACAAAATACATGAGTACATTTTCTTAATAAAGAGGGGCTCATAGTTGGCCATGGACATGAGGATGGCCATGGTCTAAAGGAGTTCAAGTCGAGAGCAACCAGTGTGAGGAGAGTAAAAGAGGAGCAAAATAAACAAGTTCCCAATCATAAAGTGCACCCTGTGTTTTGGCATTTTATTTACAGAAAACATGCAGTGCTGATAAGTTAAATTAAAGTGCAGTTGTGTCACCAAGACATACGGAAAAACGTATACCTATGGTATAGACGGTCTCAGCATGAATTGTATTGAGGGGCGGATGCTGGGCGTTCTTTTTGAGGCATAAGCTGAGAAAAAACATGGATTGTATGTAATTATTTATATAGTTCCCAAGTGGGGTTCGTGGTGAAATTTTACTATATTTGTCGCGTTTGTTACCTTGATTTTAAAGATGAAAACTCTTAGTTTTCTAAAGTGGCGATCCGTATGGATAGGAACCTCTATCGTTCTCTGTATAGGAATAAGTGCAGGAACTAATAAATAAATGCAGTTTTACCCGCTGACCGAGGAATTATTGGTAAGTCTACGACTTAAGGAGTACCTGGTTATTTAGAAATAGCTTTTCAGTGTTTAAAATTTGCCAGCCTTTCCTTTTTCCCGTTTTCCTATAATGAGATAACAGAGATTTCAATATAGCATGTGGTTATCTCTTGACATGCTGCGTTGGAAATTGCACGCCTACCCCTGCTGAGTAACCTAGTATTTTATTTTCGGGGCCATTGTATTTAATTATTTATTTACGGTGATTGCCCGCCCTGACTGCTTTTGACCAACTTAGAAAAGGTTGTGTGCCGTGAGGTCACGGTGAGTGGGCTTGTTTTATAATTATCATCATAAAAAAACGGCTAACGATACGATTGCATGCAGTTATGACGAGTAGGCAGCCCAATTCGATTTCATGTCTTACCTAATATTGAAGGTCTGGCGCCGTAATCAGGGATTCCAACGACTCAGCCTGGTATGGAACATATTTGCAACGTATTGTAGGGATATCCAATGTGACCTAAAATAAAAATTTCGGGAATGAAGCACAACGCTGGAAGTAACTGTACAAATTTCGACCTGGGTATCAGGTTCGAAAAACCAAGGGGTTGACTTTTCGCGCTTTTTAAAAAAATTTTAGAGTGTGCCGGTATAAGGCTCTACTTTGCTTAGAGATTGCTTTTGCTAAGCCCAGTTTTATTGGCAGAGGTGCGAGCTAGCGGGAGCAGGGCGAGGTTTCGATATCTTCTTACCTTGTGTACAGGTAGATGTAGTCGTAACCGGGGTTTCTTTAGGAAAAAATCCTTGAGTGGGGGATAGCTGCCTCGAGGGTCAGTTTTAAAAGCAAGCCTATAATTGCGAGCAGGTGGGTGCTCATAACCATAAAGGTAGGACTCATATTGTGCATGTATTGCGAAATCGCTAGACATAGATGACGGACTTGAGGTATTCATAACAAAAACGCGGTTGCCATATTGGAATGGGTTTTAATGGCATAATTTTAAACTGAGAAATCCGACGAAAAGTGGGGTACTATGTGGAAACAATTCGGGATATTATAATGAACTGTATTCTACAGGCACAGATTTTGTGGAAGTTTGCAGTATGGTAAAAACAGAATCCCACCACTCCTATGTAATATAGGGTGTGTATATGAAATGATAGCTCACGTTTTATGGAGAAGTCATGCTTTTCTTTACAGTGTCACTATCCAGGATATTTCTTCGTTGTGTCCAAAACGGACTGTGTCCAAAAAGTGAATCCAAAAGGTCTCTCGTTTTTTGCGGAAAATCGTCGCATCTTTTCCTGGGGGTGTGTGGACCCGTTCTAGAATCTGCCATCGCAGATCTTTCTCATTGTGACCATATTGGATGCAATGTGGTACCATGGGGGCATTTGTTTTTTTGGTTCTAATTGCAGATTTGTGTTCAGAGAATCTCGTGCGGAATTCTCTGTACGTCTCACCTATATATCCTATGTCACACGGACATTTGTTAAGGTATATGGTGTTTGTAGTTCTGCAGTTGGTCATTTCTTTTAAGCTTCCTTGTTTTTGGCCATAACTCCATTTCTCTCCTGGGATTATCTGGTCACATGCATGGCAATTGCCACATTTGTGGTTGCCTTTTGGTAGTGGGTTTCCATCTATGGTTTTCTGTTTGTTTCTTTCCTTATTTTTCCACCTACTGTGGACCAGTTTATCACGGAGATTTTGATTTCTCCTGAAGGCCAAAATCGGTTTGCTTAATTTGTTTTCCTGGTCATTGATGTTCAGAATTTTCCAATTGCTATGGATCACCTTCCTGATCTTATTGTTCATGGTGGAGTGGTTTAAGACACATACAAGTTTTTGTTCCTGGGGTTTTGGGGTTGGATTTAATAGCATATCCCTGTTGAAGTATTTCGCTCTTTTCATGGAATTTCGTATGAGGCGTTTGGGATATCCTCTTGCTAATAACCTTTCTGTTAGTTGGTTGGCATGTGTCATGAAGTCTTTAATAGATGTGCAATTTCTTTTAATTCGTAAGAATTCCCCGAAAGGAATGGAGTCCTTTTGGCAATTGGGATAATAGCTGCCATGTTCCAGAATGGTGTTCTTGGCTGTCGGTTTCCGATATAGGTCGACTGTCAGTTCTCCTTCAGTGTGTCTTATCCAAATGTCTAGGAATTCCACTTTGTCTGGTGAAAAGTTGTGGGTGAATTTCAGATTCTCGTCCGCCAGGTTGAGCCATTCAATGAATTCTCTTAAAAGATCTTCTGTTCCCGACCAGATGAAAAAAATACTGTCTATAAAACGATGGGGAGGAATTTGCTGTATCTACAAGATATGGTGCAACTGCACTGTAAGAGTGATTGTTTTTGTGCAGCACCACAAAAACAATCACAAGAATTGTTTTCCTCCTTCTTTGTGTGCTGCAGAAAGCAGCACACAAAGAAAAAGGGGAAAAATTGGAGAACTAAAGATATTTCTCCTCGTTGTGCATCCCTTGCACCTCCCCTGGGGAGGCATAGTAATCTGGCACATTCCCAGGTTTATGAAACCTTGTTAGTCTGGGAGTACATCAGGTTCCATGGATGTTGCATCAGACTTTCCACAGCAAAACCCATGCAGAGTAATGAGAAAAAGGAACTGTATTTACAATGTCACAAAAAGCCATGCAGGGTAACTTTACGTGGCCTTGTAAATATGGACAGGCACTGCGCCACATCCACACTGGCAGCACAATGGGCTTGTGAATATTTCCCTTTGAATGCATGCATATTCCAGCCATGGGTTGCATTGGTGTAGTGTTACATAGATGGGATACTGTTTCCAGAGAGGGAACATTTTCTTCATGATCTGTGTGCCTGTAGTAATATAAAGAAACTGTTTCCTCACTTCAGTGGTTAACCTCTCATGTAAAATTATTATACTTGTAGCTGTTTAGAACTAATTTGATTACCAGAAAGGTTAATTTAGCGTTCCAACTCTTAAGGTCATCAACTTGAGTATCGATATATTTGATAATAGTAATGTTTGGTTATTTACCAGACTTAGATATGGAAAAAACAGGCACAAAGAGGAATACAAATAATGTTATTAGTATTAATATCTCCTTCAGACCAAACTCATAGAGTGCTGTGGAGCAAGTATAAGAGTACACATACTTTTTGCCATGTCTCATAAATTCTCCAGATAGATGTTTTCAAAAATGAAGAGATGTTGTAAACCTAAAATGGCACACCTGAACTGCACTCAGCATTCACAATTTTTTGCCTTTTAGCCTTGAAAGAAATACATTTTGAAACACTTTGCGAGAAATGTGTCTTTTGAAATTGTAAACTATTTGTGTATTTTAAGTTTTATTCAATAATATTTAATTTGAAAAACATTGAAAATAGATATAGATTACTCAAGCAGGTCGATTTCCAATTCCATTTGAAGTTCAACCAATTGTTTGGCTAGATTTAGATCACAGAAATGGGAAGTTGTGGTCAGGATTAAGTTTGGAATGAGTAAGTTTCATAACTATCTACGGGGACAATTCTGATGATGGTGAGACTGCCACCGAATGCCCGTCGTGGCGGTCCCACCGCCATCGGATCCATGTAATCTGCCCTTCATATTATCATGTCGGGCAGATGGTTGGCGGTCATAAAGACCAACCGAAATGCATCTAGTGGGCACCTTGAGCCTGCTTGTGCATTGGTGGGGAATTATATCCCTACAAGAGTGGTGGTGCTTTCCATGTACCGCCATAGGGATTATGATGTCCCTATCCGCTCACCGTTCTATGGAGGGGTAACCAACCATGGAAAGGGAGGAGGAAAGGGACTTTGGTGGCCCGTAGTGGGCCCCCATGCCCCCGGCCCTAAACTGTGGGCCTGGAGCCTGCTACATGGTGCAGGTATTTGTCAGGTGTCCCCATTTTGAATTGCAGCGGGTGCGGTTGCCAGCAGCACCCGGTGCAATGCAAAAGATAGGCATTGCAACTGCAGTGGTTGCAGTCACATCCTAATGCCTCTGTTGGGACTGCCGACAGCCTGTTGGGATGTCCCATTTCCGAGAGGGAGGCGGGTGGACATAAGTCAGCCTGCCATCCTAATCAGCCTCTAAATTATTCTTAACAAATGTTTTTAAAACTAAAAGTTTCAAAACATTTTTTTTATAGTAATTGTCTTGTACTTTTAGCCTAATACTGTTCCTTTAAGCTGAGCAAATATTTACTGTTCTGTATTTTTTTTTTTTTTTTTTAAGGTCCGGCATCGGTACAGAAATAAAAAAACAGGTTGAAATAATTCACGTCCACCATTGTAACAGTAAGTTTGAAGATTTTGGGTTAGTGTGGAATTGTATCAAAGCAACACTTCTTTCTGGTACCTTCATGAGATTTATGAGGGCCCACTCATGCCATAAAAATGACAACTTAGAAAACCATGGTAGATGGGCACTTCCACCAACAATTCTGTCCTGCTCGTGATGCTAGCTGAATGTATTTCCTAGTCTGATTGATATTTGTCATGGCGCAATGCATTACACTTCTACAGTCACGATGTCATTTGCCAGAGACTTTAATGGTGAACAGCAGGCAAGGGCTTTGTTGTGTTCGTATTTTTTTTTAATGTTGTCCATTTGCACCCCTTTACAAACTTCCTGATTTCCTTAATTTGTAATGCCCCTTTACATTTTTGTTTCGGCCAAAGGAGTGAGCATGGGAAGCAGTGCGCCACCTCCACTGTACTTTTATGTTTTGTCCTCGGGGAATTGGGTTTCTTGGGCCTATAAATGGCTTGGGGCCAGATCACGCACCCCTTCCCCTGAAAAAATAACATGGCACCAAGGATGGGGTCCCTGAGGGCCTGTAAAAGGCTCGGGAAAAAGGGCACGCAACAAAGGGGTTTGTAACTGTCACCTGAATCCCCGGATAGCATTATAGGACATTAACACCTGTTCCTTGTTATGTATTTTTTATATTACATGATTGTTAATCGATTTTAGTGGATGTTAGAAGGATTTAGAGCATTTGTTTGAGACTTCAAATATATTTACACTGTTTTAATAAATGAGTGTTTTTGTTCGGAATAACTTTCAAATATTTAAAATGTGTTTTATTCTATAATGTGTTTTTATTATAAAACACATTTTGAATGCAAAATGCATTGTAAGGGAACTAAAATAAAGCTTTCTAAAATGTATTTTTGCTTTGTAGTACATTGACAGTATAAAGTAGATTATAATGAGACACATATAAAGAAAGAACATTAAATGCAATGTGGGGCGATGTAACTTTATGCTGACAGGGCCATATGCTCTATGTGGGTTTTTCTAAACACTGTGGCATTTGCTTGCATCCAGGATGGGCCTGCAAAAGTGAGCTTGTCAGGTGTGCTGAATAATGGTCTAAGAGCAGGACTGTCCTTGTGAAAGGTTATTACTTTTATCAACACTGAAAGAAATACAAAATGCTGTGTTTAACTTGTTTATTTGTTTAGGGAAACCAAATATCCTACAAATGTATTTATCACTGTGGAGTATGGGAAATTATTCATGGTTAGACATTGTTTCTGTAAAATATAAGCTTTGAACCCACTGGCAAACATTCAAGTATAGGGGCAGAACTAGAAGGGGGAATTGTTGTTTTACCTGCTCGCCGGACGCCTTGAAGGGGACTTGCTGAGCCTGCCAGACACCTTGAGCCTGCTGCCGGTCTCCTGTTGCCGGTCTCCCTCCCGCCGCCGCAGCTTCCAGCCATCAGCGTGGTGGCAGGGAGGAGGGGGACTACAGGTCCCGGGAGCATACGAGGCGGAAGCTGGTACCGCCCATCCTGCGCCCGGAGGCGCTATAAGCCAAGCAGACCCCCCGCATCGCGGGATCGCACGCGGGACTGTGAGCGGGCCACGCCGGGCTAAGCCCGGGCAAAGGGCGGGCCCTCTGTGGTCCTCCGTGGCCACCCTTTTAAGCAGCAGCTGTCAGTAAGGTGAGCCCAAAGTACACTATGGGGAAACAAAACACTAGTACTATCACTCAGGCCTCTGAAGGTCTTAGTGTCCTCCCGCCCACCTTCGAAAGTATGCTGGAAAATGCCTTCAATTTGGTCACTACCGAAATTGCAAATACAGAAAGGAGAATGTCAATGGGTCTTACAAGCTCGTACTTAGAGCACGAGCAAATCCCTTCAAACAATGCTTTGCCGCTTTCCCCTGTGGTGACAATTATAAAACTCACTTCGCTGGCCAATTTACCTGTAGTTCAATCTGGGGGGAGTAGCTCTATTACCATCACTGATTCACAGCAAGATCCCGTTGTCCTAGCAGCTACCCCTTCTTCGACCCTGAGCAACAAGACTGTTGGAGAAAAAAGGAAAAGAGGCCCTTTGAAGCAAACTTTAAATAAGAGGAAACAACCCCCACGTAATAAGGGTCAACCCACCCCTCAGAGCATGTGGACTAGAGGGAAAACATTATCTGGAGGCGGAACTGATAATGAGTCTCTGCATTTAGCTGAGGGCAACATTGTTACAGTCCTCCCTAAAGAAGGACACAACTCGGCGTGTACACAGACTGAGCCCATAACTGAGAACGTCACTCAGGATAAGCGGAATGGGAATTTCATTGAGACTATTGTTGACACAATTTTTAAACAAGTAAAAAGTGAAATGGACAAACAGTTTAATTTAATTTTTAAAAGACTAGATAGACTGGAAAATCTGATAATAAAGGAAGAGGTAAAAAGGAAAGGGGTGATTAGTCTTGACCAGTTGAGAGGAGAACGACTCTTGAAAGATATGGAGGCTACTAATAACTGTATTATGAGGGGCAGGCCCATTATTATTAGTAGTACACCAGGAACCAACGTTGCACCTAAGGATGTTATCGCAGGAAATACCCAACCTGTTACATCGTTGCAGCCTACCCTGCCTGTAGCAGTCGGACCGCCTTGTCCCACCACTGTGATTATGGGTCCATCAGAGGGCGGTCCTGGCCCAGCTACCATGAAGTTAGTTAACACTGGTTCAGAGAACGGTCAGGCTGCTGCCATAAGGCCTGAAAAACAGTTAGGGCCAGTTCTTCATTTACCCCCCGACGCCTGTCCTTCCGTTTTAATTTTAGCAGGTGTACCACCACTTAAGGAGGGACAAGTGAGTCCTGGGTACAGCTGAATAACAAGTGCATTGACTGGCTGTCCAAGCATAAAGGGGTTGGGCCAGAAATTTTGAGTGAAATCCTGACAGTACGTCGAGTGTGTTGGGTTGGTCCCTCTTTTAAGAATATCAATGGAGATTGCATTGTAATTAACTTTAGGCACCCCTCAACTGTAAAATGTGTACTAAATAGTAACAACAGCCATTTCAGCCCCTCAACCGTTGTAACCCCATTACTGTTGGGATACTTCTATAGGCCCCCACAGAGATCATTTAGGTCTGCCCCACCACCCTACCTGCTGTATACCAGGTACAGCGCATTATCCGAGTTGGAGAGCCAGGATTGACCGACAGCCAATCTTTCGGATACTGCAGATAGTGATTACCCTAACGCAAGTGACCCTTTGGGAGCATTGATAACTGGTCCCCTTAAAGAGGTGTTGATTTTTAACACTGAGGCAGTACCGCGACCTGACACTAAGATAACTGTTCATGCAACCGCCACCCCTATATTTTCTGACAAACTAACAATCCTGAGCTGGAACATTGCCGGTTTAAAAACAAAAATTAAATCCAGGGACTGGACCGATTGAGTCAGTAACTTTGATATCCTAATGTTCCAGGAAACATGGTGTATTAGCTCTCTGCTCCTCGAGGGTTATAGTTGTGAAAATCACATTGTACCCATCCCGGCTATGGGCCGACCTAGTGGGGGTTTATCTATCTGGGTAAAGATTGCCGCAGGAACCAAAATTGAAACATTGAAGACCAATGATATGAATTTCCAGGCCTTAATTTACACTAGCAGGTTAAAGCTATGTCTAATTAATTTTTATAACAATGACTTCACATCACATCCAAATACAAATTTTATAAGATTGTTTGATTTTATTGATGGCATTATGGATGGTCAAAAGTACGGTAAACTCAATGGTATTTGTTTAGGAGGTGATTTTAATGCTCACATTCATCCCAGAACACCGCCCTGCAAAAGAGGGGAAGAGTTGCTCGATCATTTAGCCACACAGGACTTAGTTAATGTTATGGAGAAGGCAAACATCTCTACAAACAAAGGACCATTGGCCACCCATATTGGGCGTGGATGTTCTACCACAATAGATTATGTTTTTATATCCTCCTTACTTGGGGATTGTTTATTAGAGGCCGACGTGGTTAGCACCGTATACAGTGACCACAATCCAATCTTGTCTACTTTTAAATCCATCAGAAAATCGGTTAACCGGAAAGAAATTGGGGCAAAAAACTTGGTGGTGTCAACAGACAACCTTAGGGTAGTCTGGAAGGGGATAGATAATAAGGGGGTTTTAGCACGTGCCATTAAAATGAACCCTTCGCTTGTGTCCACTTGTCTATCTAGTGACAACTCTGGACATGACATCATCAAGGCTTTTACAGGGTTATGTTCGGCCATTAGAAATGAGATTTATAAACCAGCCTTAGGCCACAACAATAAAAACCCCAGATGGTTCGACACTTCCTGTTCCAAAGCAAACCGTGAATTATGGGCTGCCCTTGTGGTGGAACCAAGGGACCAGTCTCTAGTTAAGAGACTGAGGCTAAGTTACAAACGCACCCTAAAAACACGAACAGAAGAGTTATTAAAAGATCAGTGGGAATCCCTTGCGCGCACGGCTGCATTGGGTGTCGTTGCCGGGTTCTGGGGCGAGGTAAAGAATTTGAGATCAATAGGATCCAACATTACCCCCATAAACTGCAATATAGCAGGGGATATGTGGGTGAACCATTTTTCAAATATTTATGCTGCACCGCATCCAGCAAATGAGACTTTGTACTCCTCCATGGTAATTACCATCTCAATAAAGGAGGTGGAAGACGCAATCTCCCAAAGTGCGGGCAATAAAGCTCCAGGACCCGATGGACTATCCATCGACCAAATTAAATCTGAGCCTGATTTCTGGTCGCCTTTGTTGTGTAACATTTTTAATAATTTATCCCACACCCCAACCTGAGTCACCTGGTCTAATAGTATAATTGTGCCAATCTTTAAGAAAGGTGATAGACTCCAACCTAGCTTTTATCGCCCTATATCTTTAATAGATAACACTCTGAAGATTCTAGGAAGAGTCATTTTTAATAAGATCAGGACCTGGGCAGTGGAAAACATGATTTTACATCCGTGCCAGCTTGGATTCAGAAGCAATGTGGGAACTGTGGAGCAATGCTCGAATCTAAATTTAATATTGGCCAAATACACCATTACCAAAAAAGCCCCATTGTATCTGGGGTTTATGGATTTAAGTTCTGCCTTTGATTTTGTTAATCGTTCCCGTTTATGGACAGTTTTGTTAAATTATGGGTTAGATAAGTCACTTGTTTACTTTTTGGCCCACTTACACAGTGACTTGAAAGCCCGCGTGAGAATAAATAATGACGGTGACGTCTCAGGGGACATTTTAATTGGCAGGGGGGTCAGACAAGGTTGTGTCTTGGCCACCCTGCTTTTTATCTTGTATATAAATGAATTAAGCAATTCCTTATGTAAATTAACAGGTGATGTCCCCAATATTAGTGGTAAACTACTTCCCGCACTTCTTTACGCGGACGATGCGGTCCTTATGGGCCGCACACCCAATGCACTGCGTATTTTAATAACTGGTTTTGTTTCATATATGGCTGACTTGGGGTTATGTACTAATTTTAATAAATCCTTCATAATGTCTTGTGGTCCTAAAAAGCATAACATCCGTCAAATTGTGTCAGGGAATAATGTTTTAAAAAGCACCAGCACTTTTCCTTACTTAGGTTTGATGTTCTCCGATTCTGGATCTTGGCAGCCCCATGTGGCCCAGGGAAGGGATAAAATGGGCAAAGCCATTCATTCTATATCAGCCTCTGTCAACCCAAATGGCTGAGGTAATAATGCCATTGTTGCAAATTTATAGCACTCAATGTTTGCCAACCGGAACCTATGGCGCAGAGGTGTGGGTATACTCAAATAGCACTAATATACAGATCGAAGAGAACAGATTCTGCAGGAAGGCTTTGGGGGCGGTTATCTCAGCCCCAACTTACATTTGTCATAGAATCTTCCATATATAGAGGATTTTATAAGATCCAGGCCCGCCCTATTTTGGCTGAAAATATGGCAGAACCCTGCGGCCTCTTTGACCCAAGAAATCATCATGGACTGCTTAAAATGTGAGCGGGCTAACCATATACCCTGGCTTAGGGCAGTAGGGAGAAGTTTAGTAAGTGTGGAAAAGGGATATTTATTTTCTTTGCCCCAACCATTGATTGTACCCACAGGAATTCAGTAAAAATGGCTTTGTATGACCTATATCGAAAAGATAGAGAAAGGACTGAGCATCTTAAGCCATCTATTATAAAATATATGCCCCTTCTGCAACCATGTGGCAGGCCTAATAACACGCCTCAGGGTTATCTTCGAAAAAAACTGGGGAGATGGAATAGGAGCCTGCTGTTTCGTTTTAGGGACGGAAGCATTAAACACCTACTTTGCTTTCCATTAGGCTATAATAAAAACCTGGGGAATCTGCACTGTCCTTGTAATATAGGTTGTAAACAAAGCCTTTTACTCTTTATGTTCTTCTGTGGTTTTTTATGCAAACTATACCAAAATGTATCTAATCCCACATTTCAGAGAACACTGTCTGATGGATTTAAACTTAGCATGTAGAGATCTATTGATGCTAGGCTCTGACGATGTAATCCTTAGAGTAAGTTGTTTCCTTCAGTCTGCAATTCGCTCCCGTGCTTCAATGAACATGGTCTGATAAAGAGATTTACTGATACATCTTTGCAGTTTGCACTATTGTTTAATAGTTTACATATTGTATATTTGCACTAAGAATTTTTTACCATCTTTTAAACAATTGTTTAATTGTTGAATTACTGTGATGTGTATGTACTTTTATGGATGTTTTTTTATGTCCGAATAAAGATCTTTGACTTGACTTGACTTAAGTATAGGGTCACTGAATACTTATATGGAAGATCAGAGATCCCATTGGAATAATTTCTTTTTTGTTTATGAGAATAATTTTGGCACTGTTTGACAAAACGTCTTGAAACTCATTAAAAAAGGATGTTGATTTTTCATGTTAATTCCTTTGTGATTTATTTTAAGTCAGTTCAGCTTTTTTGGAGACATTTGCATTTTATAAGGAGCTCCGGGTGGTCATTAAGTACTTTAAAAGTTAGGTATGTCTGAATGGCTTGCCCCACCCATAGTACTGAAAATAAAAAAATAGAGCCCTTTGATTATCCGAAGTAGCTTTCTCTTCCACTGGCCAGTTCAGTACTGAGGGAACGCTACCTCTTCCGGGGTACATATTGATTTGATTGGCTGGCGACAACTCAAAGAAAAATATTGCAGCCTCCATTACAGGATTCTGAGACTTGGTCCCCATGTCCTAAAATCATTTAAAGAATATATGTTCAAATATAATATATTGCATTATGCTAGACATTGGGTCTCTAGTTTGCAGAGGTAACTGTACACCCTGTCCAAGTAGGTATTACAATCCTAGTCAGGGTAAGTGGTATACCAGTGGCGGCTCCTTCATAGGGGTGTGGGGGTATCGCCTGACTGCTTTCTCGCAGTGCGAGAAGCAGAAACATAAAATAGTAAAACTACCTTTTAATGTTTCTGCTTCTCGCACTACGAGAAAGCAGAAGTGCCTGGTTGGGGGCGGGTGGGTGGGCGGTCCTGCTCAAGGGTAGGGGTGGGAGTGGCTTTCCCACTGTTCTGGGCACTGACTGTTTGGTCGGCCCCTGGGCCAACCAACCCAGTCATGAGCACGCTCGCTTTTTTTCTATGTAGGCTGCATGCAGCCTTCTTAGTGAAAATGGCCTCCCAACAGGCGTGTGGCTGGGGCGCTCTTCGCTGCGCTGCATGAGTCACAATGCTGACATTGCAGCGTTGGGTAGGGAGGCTGCCTGCCTGCTGGCTGCTGCCTGTTCCTGCAGGAACACGTGGGACCCGGCTGCAAGCACAATTACACCAACCAGGAGCGGAGGCGGCGCGGTAACCAGCGGTAAGGTAGGTAACGTTTTTTAAATAATTTGTATTCCCCACCTGCGAACATCCGCGAGTTCCCTCCCTCCCATGAGCATGCCAGCTGGTCGCGGCTGTGTCTATTAAGTTTTGGGCATTTATGCTTCTCTCGTTACTTTGCTGTGAGGTGGTAGGTAGTTTGCGGGGTATGAATGGAATGGAACTCCAATTCTGGTGACAGTGTGAACTTTTTGTTAGTTCCTATGGTGGAGGAGCATGACACCAAAGCTAAGGGGCACGTCTGGAGAGGATGTGAGTGCAGGGTTTAGGGTACAGCTGCCCTTTGCTCAAGCACACGCTGGCAGTGTGTGTGTGCAAACGTCGTGAAACTCTACATCAGCCCTCATGCAACATGCTGGACCGAATATGTGTGTGTAAGCCCATGTATGTGGCTGTCCAGGGCACTGTGTGTGGAAGTGCACGTGGGGCAACATCTGTGGGGCTCTGGACACTCATGCGCATGACTGTGCAGGGCACTGAGTGTGTGGGAGTACAGGGACACATTCTTTTCTGGCCTGCGCACTCATACACAGGAGGCGATCACAGATACACAGGGATAAACATGTGTGCGTCCGGGGAACACCTGATTGCTCTTAGACGCAGCAGTGTGTGTCTGAAGTGACTCCATTGTACTATCCAGGGCAAACATACCGTGGCTTGGCAATGCATGTGTGATTGTGCAGGACCATATGTGTGTGCAGTGCAACAAAATTGCTTCCCTCATACACAGGGATGGACTTCACCTGTAGCGCGCCCCTGTCCTGCTCATGGAAGTATTGCAGTTCAGTTTGACGCACACAATTCCCCAGTTTAAAGTGTGAAAACCGTACTTATTTTTTTTTCATTCTTTGCTTCCAAGAGTGCTCTGCATTTCCGGGTTGGCATTTTGAGTTCACTAGAAATTCCAGTTACTTTCATTTGCCCTACTTCTCGAATATTTTCCTAACTTATTTACTTTTTAATTACATGAAGTGCCCACACAAAAAAATATAGCAATGAGATGTCAGAGATAATACACATGCTAAAGCTTGGTTAGGTAGTGCACTTCTTGACTCAAGTGATATTCTTTCGAGGCATAGCTTACTTTTAACTGGTGCTGAGGCACTGAAAAAATCTGGCCTCGCTATGTGAGTATTTTTTAAGTTCAGAATTTTTTTTATTGATAGAAACAAGGGTGTCAATACATAGTTGACAATATTAAATGCATGTTATTACAAAAGAAATTGCTGCAATAAAATTATATGAATCGGACTCAAGAATAAAAATAGAAAGAATAAAACAGTAAAAGTGAATCATGGAAAGTATTGGAATAGTAAATATTTTAGGAACATTTAGGGGGTTCAAGGGGCCTTTGAGACATCTTGTTGAGTTGGTTGTAGCTGGAAAGATCGGCTGTCACTTGTGTCAAGGTATATTGTAACAGGTGATGACAAATCCAGTTGTTTTGTTGCCATTTATAAAGGGTATACAAAGGAGGTGTCCAACCTGTGATTATGGCAGACAGCATACCACCATGCCTTGTAAGAGATTTTAGAAAAGTCTTTCCAATTTGCTGTGATTTGCTGGAATGCGCCCGCTAATAGCAAATCAATAATTTTAACATTAAGCGTAACATTCTCCCAGCAAGATGAGAGACTTCCCAAGAAAACATGAGTAGAGGAAAAAGAAAGTTTAGTTCCAAAAATCAGGCTGATTTGGGATCATACTTATTTCTAGAAATTATATACAATAGGACAGGAAAATAACATATGAAATAATTCAGCATTGGTGGAGGAGTATGTCCAACAAGCATCTGGTACAGTCCTAATTTTTTTGCTTAAAGAACTCAGTGTTAATAAAAGTCTATTATAAACAAAAAACAGCGTTCATGTAATATTAGTTGCTCTGGATGATTTACGAATCTTGGTCCATAAGTTGTTCCATAAAGACACTGGCCAAGATAACACAAAGTCTCGTTTGCATGCCTCTTTTATTATGGATGTCTGCCTGACAGTGTCATTACCATGTACATAACTATATATGGTGGAAGCTTTGGGTGTAGTTTTTAACAAGGTGTGAAGTTGCGAAGAAGGGTCTGGAATGGTGGAAACAGTAAGTGTAGCAGACAATTGGGTGTATGTATCCATCACAGCTTTCTTAAGTAGAATGTATTTATGAATAAATGAGGCAGGCAAATTGAATAACTGACTAAGTAAGGAGAAAAGTATAAAACCTTGCCTTTTGGACGACCAGAGCACCGTGTGGAGGCTCTACCCTTCTGGACTTCGTCGCTGGATTTCATTGCGGAAAACTCTACACCTTGCAGGACCAGCTGCGCGGGTCCCGCTGCGCCTCCAGCTACCGAGAGGCTCGTGTGGGGAGCTGGTAACTTCCTGGACCTTCTGCACCCCGGCAGGGCTGCGAGCAGCCTAGCAGGGACTCCATTGCCCAGGAGTCCCTGCGTGTCACACCTGTGGCCGCTCTCCCTGCCGGCCACGCCCCCTGGCTGAATAAAAGAGCACAAGTCCCATTTGCCTGTGGGAAACCTTGCCTTTTGGACGACCAGAGCACCGTGTGGAGGCTCTACCCTTCTGGACTTCGTCGCTGGATTTCATCGCGGAAAACTCTACACCTTGCAGGACCAGCTGCGCGGGTCCCGCTGCGCCTCCAGCTACCGAGAGGCTCGTGTGGGGAGCTGGTAACTTCCTGGATCTTCTGCACCCCGGCAGGGCTGCGAGCAGCCTAGCAGGGACTCCATTGCCCAGGAGTCCCTGCGTGTCACACCTGTGGCCGCTCTCCCTGCCGGCCACGCCCCCTGGCTGAATAAAAGAGCACAAGTCCCATTTGCCTGTGGGAAACCTTGCCTTTTGGACAACCAGAGCACCGTGTGGAGGCTCTACCCTTCTGGACTTCGTCGCTGGATTTCATCGCGGAAAACTCTACACCTTGCAGGACCCGCTGCGCGGGTCCCGCTGCGCCTCCAGCTACCGAGAGGCTCGTGTGGGGAGCTGGTAACTTCCTGGACCTCCTGCACCCCGGCAGGGCTGTGAGCAGCCTAGCAGGGACTCCATTGCCCAGGATTCCCTGCGTGTCACACCTGTGGCCGCTCTCCCTGCCGGCCACGCCCCCTGGCTGAATAAAAGAGCACAAGTCCCATTTGCCTGTGGGAAACCTTGCCTTTTGGACGACCAGAGCACCGTGTGGAGGCTCTACCCTTCTGGACTTCGTCGCTGGATTTCATCGCGGAAAACTCTACACCTTGCAGGACCAGCTGCGCGGGTCCCGCTGCGCCTCCAGCTACCGAGAGGCTCGTGTGGGGAGCTGGTAACTTCCTGGACCTTCTGCACCCCGGCAGGGCTGTGAGCAGCCTAGCAGGGACTCCATTGCCCAGGAGTCCCTGCGTGTCACACCTGTGGCCGCTCTCCCTGCCGGCCACGCCCCCTGGCTGAATAAAAGAGCACAAGTCTCATTTGCCTGTGGGAAACCTTGCCTTTTGGACGACCAGAGCACCGTGTGGAGGCTCTACCCTTCTGGACTTCGTCGCTGGATTTCATCGCGGAAAACTCTACACCTTGCAGGACCAGCTGCGCGGGTCCCGCTGCGCCTCCAGCTACCGAAAGGCTCGTGTGGGGAGCTGGTAACTTCCTGGACCTTCTGCACCCCGGCAGGGCTGCGAGCAGCCTAGCAGGGACTCCATTGCCCAGGAGTCCCTGCGTGTCACACCTGTGGCCGCTCTCCCTGCCAGCCACGCCCACTGCCCTTCCCTAGCTCTATATCACAGTTAGGAGTTACCGCTGCGCGGTAGCGAGCGGGAGCGACCGGGGCGAAGACCGGGCAAAGAGCGGGCCGTTTGAGGCCGTTCGAGGTCTGAGAGGACTGGACTGGGCCATCCCTCTTGGTTTTAACCCTCGGACTCTCTTGGGACCATTCACCATGTCATCACGTGAGTACAAAGAGAGGGCTGCTAAATCCAAACTGAAAAATGGCACCTTAGATGATTTTATTACCAGGACTCACTCAGCCATAGATACAGAGATTGCGAAAATGCAACGTCGAGTTTCCATTGAACTGGATGCTGCAAGGAGACTCTCACAGGAGTTAGCTGCGGCCAAAAAATCCTCACTAGGGTCCATAGCTCTTGCTAAAACCCCTGACCGTTTAATTGGCCCACCTCTTACCCTGATTGAAACAATGGCAGATATTCACCAGCCATCAGCACCCACTATATCCATACCGAAGGAGGATTTACCATCAGAATCCTCTAACTCTTTAAAAATGACTATGGTTGGGTCAATAGGGGAAATGAAGGAGTGCAACGGAGGCACCCCGGAAATGGCGCTAAAATCAACATCTATAGAGCAGATTGGAGGAATCTCTAACATTAAACAGCAAGGGCCACATACGAAAAGGAAGCGTAATAACCAAACAGCATACGCTAGGAAAAAGGCAAAGATTGCGAAGGCTCAGTTATCTACTAAGCCACCATCTCCGCCCCCAGTGATTAATAAGCAGCCTTTTGATTTGCCACCAGAAGTTGATGTAGACTCGCTGACGATAACTCACGATAATAATAATCTCGTCATAGAGAATGAAACTAGTGGGGTACCATTCTGCGTTATAAAATGGAAAGATGTTGAATTTCTGACCGTGGTATGGGAAACACTTAAAAAACTTTTAAATCCCTTTGAAGATAGATTATCTCAGATAGGATCCCAGCTTTCGAACATGTAAAAAAGCTTTTCAAATTTGGGGAAAAAACCATCCCATAAGGAAGATAAAGATCTCATGGCTAGTCTTGAGAAGATTACAAAAAGTCTGCTGAACCCCCTGATGGAAAAAACCCAAATTATAAATCCAAAATTAGATCAATTGGAGTTTTTAACATCCAAGAACACCGCCCTACTGGAGAGTCTGGTAGGTAATAACAAACAATCCGTTATTACTGGTGGTTACACTAATAGTAATAACAGCAGTTTAGGGAAAAAGGGCCCCAAGAACAACCAGATACATTTACAGCAACCTAAACCGGAAAAATCTACAGATCCTAACGGTATCACCCCTTGTATAGCACCAGCTCCTTTAATTAAAATTAAGCAGGTGACCACAGCAGGCCCTAAGTCTAGCAACTCTTTGGCGGTGACTACACCGGTTAACACAGCTGCCCCGACCTTGCCTAACACTGAAGGGAAAGAAACTCCAGCTAGTAAACCTCTGGTCCCTAGTAAAACCCCCTTACAAGGTAAACAGATTTATGTAAACATACCCCTGGAGTCTACCCCATATATGGCAATCCTGACAGGTGTTCCATTAATCCCAGAGAATAAATATGAGAAAAGCGAGGACCTCTTAAACAAAACAAAATTCTGGCTAAATACCAATAGGCCTTTAACCGAGGACACTGCTACGAAAATCTTAAGTGTGCGGAGGGTCCCCTGGGTTGGGCCAAGTAAAAAAGACCTGGAGGGTGATTGCATCCTGATTAACTTCAGAGACAACTGGGTTAAGGATATCATTTGCAGTAAGGCGAGGTTTGGTAGGGTGGGGGATATTCAGTGTGTGGGTCTTGAATATTTTTATCCCAACCTCTACCAGACTACCCCAAACCGAAATCCCTATCATCGTGGTTATAGTACAAATGGCAAACAGCACATGGGCTGGGCACACAACATGAATATGAATCAAGGCCCGCAAAATTATTATACTCCTTGGCATGAGACAGCTCGCTTTATGGGGCCACCAAGTATGGGCCCCTTCACACAAGTCCCTTATAACCCACGAAGACCAAGGTTTCAGGGCGCAGATTATCCTGGTTGGTTCCCAAATAATAACAATAATATCCCACTGAGGAATCGTTTTGACCCTTTAATGGGTATGGATGGGGTAGACTGACTACCATCCGGGACTGAAGGCATTGCCCCAAGTATCTTGAATGTGGGAAAGAATGAAGACTTAGGGACACGCATCAATGATGATTCAGTGTTGGTGACTCTTGAATGTGACAATGTGAATACTGGACCTCCTCAGCCAGGGACTCCTGTCACACCTGTGGGAAACATCTCCATCTCCATGGGCTATGAGAGGAATAGGTCATTATTGCCTGAACAAAGCACCTCCGCCACAAGAGATGCTTTGGGAAGCATCCATGGAATACAAGGGCCATCATCACCATCATTATTATTATCCTTACTATCCTGGAACATTTCCGGAATAGCGAGTAGACTGGAAGATGAGGCATGGCTGGTCTTTGTGGAAGCTCATGGAATCCTGTGTTTACAGGAGATATGGTCTAGGACCACTTGTGACATCGAGGGTTTTTTCAGTCATTTACTGTTCCGGCGGTTCCATCTACATCGGGGAGGGCAAAAGGTGGAATAATGACAGCATTGTCTACAAAACTACAGGAACTGAAAACCTCGAAATTGGTGGAGACAGACTGGTACCAAGTGCTGTTATTAGAACATCTCTACCCAGATCCGGTTCTATTAATTAATTGGTATTATAACATCTTCAACGAACATGACATCTCGATAATCCAAAGTTTGGAGGATGCATTGGGTAAAGCACGCAACAGGCACCCTACATCGTCTCTCATTTGGGTCGGCGACTTCAACTGTACGTTGTGCAGTTTTGGAGGCTCAAATGTGTGTGGACTAGAGGACTTGAATGCCCAGCCTCTGACCCACTTTAGACATACACCTCAGGGGGATGCTTTGAATAATATTATTATCACAAATGATTTGCGTGTAGTAGACCCTTGGTCTGCCCCAGATACCCTGCATATACCAACCTTTCAGGGTACGAGGGGGGAGATGAGCACAATTGATTTTGTTTTGGTATCTAGTACCTTTTTCAAGTATGTTGATAAGTTGGAGGTGGTGGCAAATCCTGCAAGTGATCATAACCCCTTAATGCTGTTATTGTGTGTGCCACCAAAAGAATCACCAAGGATCTGGGAACAGCCAATTAAGTATAATAAGAATCAGGGTGTCACATTGAAATGGGGGAAGGTAAATGTGACAAAACTGGAGGAAGACATTGTTGTTAATTGTGAAACGGAAATAGAATTATGTCTAGCCCCAGGATCTGACCCCCATCAGGTTATTGAAAGCTTCGAGAAGTTGTGTGGTCATGCAGCAAAGCACCTTAGAAAACCCAAGGGGAAGGGAGGCCAAAAGGCCTTTAGATGGTTTGACTCTGTGTGTTCTGCTACACACCGATCGTTAAAACTAGCCCTGCGCCAAAAGCCAAGAAACAAAGAGCTTGTAAGGACTAGCAGAAAGGCTTACTGGGATGCTATTGCAAAAAGAAAGCAAGACTTAAAAGTCAGTGCTTGGGATGATCTCGAAAAGGCTGCAGAACTAAAAGATAGTAGGCTCTTTTGGGAGGTCATAAATTGTCCTCTCTTCAAGAGCGACAATAAAGAATCTATAGTTGTGCAGGTTACCGCTGATCAATGGGTTCAACATTTTACTAAGATTTTTAACCCCAATTCTATCTCAATAATGGCAAGTACCGAAGGGACAGGGGATCTGGTGGCACCTCCCTCGGCTTTGACCCTCAGCTCTTCACTTACACTGATTGAGATTGAGGAAGCCTTAGGGAAAGGAGCATCACTAAAAGCCCCAGATGCTGTCCCCCTGGACCTTTTTAAGTCCAATATCAGTCTGTGGGCACCCATCTTACTGAATGTCTTCAAGGCTGTTGTGGTTGGGCGTATTCCTGGTACATGGAAGGAGGCAACTGTAGTGCCGATTTTTAAGAAGGGCAATAGGTCTGACCCACGCTGCTACCGCCCGATTTCCTTAATAGATGCCTCTTGTAAGATTCTGGGTAGGGTAATCCTGGCGAGATTAGAAAGTTGGGCAGATTCCACAGGTTTCATAGTTAACTCTCAGTATGGTTTTAGACGTGGAAAGGGGACAAACGAGCAGTGCCTTAATTTGGCACTAATTTTAGGCAAGTACATGAAGGCAAAAAAATCCTCTGTCCATCTTGCCTTCATGGACTTGACGAGTGCTTTTGACACTGTTTGCAGACATAAGTTGTGGCGGATGATGGATGATATGGGCTTTGAGGAACCTTTAGTCACATTGCTCAGCAGGTTACATGAAGTAACAACTGTATCTATTAGATTTGGTTCTGGAGGGGAAATAACAAAACCAATACCTTCAACTGAAGGTGTGCATCAAGGGTGCATCCTGGCGCCTTTTCTTTTTCTGGTTTACACAAATGGATTAGAACAGTACCTATTAAACCAGGGTTGTGACTTCCCAAAAATCAATGGTAAAAGTATTCCCATGCTTTCTTATGCAGATGATACTGTCCTCATGACATTGACAGGAAATAGCATGCAAGTGTGTCTAGATGCTTTCAATACATTCATGCTTGATCTTGACCTAAAGGTGAATTTTGAGAAATCTTTTGTAATGTCTTGTGGCCCTAAAGGGTCAACTATTAGGAAATTTGTGGTCAACAATCGCATAATTGGAAAAGCGGGAAACTTTAACTACCTTGGTAATTTGTTTGACAGCAAACTAAGTTGGACACCAGTCCTGAAGGTTCGAGCCCAGAACATGACAAGGGCGATAGAAGGTATATTTCGTTTCTGTAGTAAACTAGGGCAAAAACATATTATGCACCTCAGAACCCTTTACACCTCAAAATGTTTATCAGTAGCCACTTATGGGGCAGGGGTGTGGGGGACCGAAATACCATCCGTGATCCAGGTGGTGGAAAATAATTTTATAAAAAGGGTCCTATCAGTTCCTAAAGGTTCCTCAAATATTTTCTGCCACAAAGAAATCGGTATGGCCTGTGTTTCTGATATAATTTGCTTGTCCCCTCTACTGTTATGGGGTAAAATTTGGAAATCTGAAGACCTGCAACTTACCAAAGACATTATTACCGATTGCATGGCTTTAGAAAACTCAAAACAGATTCCCTGGTTGACTTATGTCTATAATATGTTGAAAAAGATTGGACTGGGGTCATATTATGACAATCCGTAAAGAATTGAGGGAAACTATAAGGCGGATATAAAAGCAAGGTATTGGAAAACACTGAACCCACCGCATATAGTCAATGTTACTGACAATACTATTGCCTATGCATGTAAACCCCAACCTCAGTTTTATTTAACATTTACCGTTAATGTGCAATGGCGATTCCTTCTAACAAGGTTTAGGCTGGAGATTCTGCACTTCTTGCTTGCATTCCCGAAACAAGGGGGTTGGTGTGAGAGGCTGCCCCCTTGCCCTTGTAATAATAGGGATAGTCAAAGCACTTTACATTTGGTTCTTTTTTGCTCCCTATATAAGGAGCCAAGACTCCGGTTTATCAAACCAATCCTGAAGGGGAGGCAACCTTGCACTTATGAAGAAGGGTACGAATATCTGTCATCATTATCCTCCGTAGAAATCTGCTGTTCCATGTTAAATTTTATTAGAATCTCACTAAAGATTAGGAAGACTTATGGGTAGTATTACATGTATAAAATTTTTCCTGTTGAAAATCATGTCTTGTATATTCTTTTATGGTCATTATTATGTCTTTCTAATGTCTTTCTTAAATTCTGGAAAAATCGTGCTTTTTAAATCAGAACTTTTTAATCCTATGAGGCATGATGAATTGTATGTTCAATACTTTTATGATTCATTTTATGTATCAAATAAAGTTTTTGAAATGAAATGAATAGCTGATGGATCCATAATAATCCTCTCTGACGTCAAGTCTTCCAGTAGAATGGTTTATTTTGGATGAGCAGGTTTTTGTTGTGCCAAATTGTAGAATTAAGGAAGGAATCTATAGTATTATGAGTAGAGAGAGATACTGGTAACAGGAGTTTAGAGGTCAGTTTGATTATGGGAGTGGATAAGGCCTGTGGTGTACGTGAGAAGGAAAGCTATTCATCAAAGGAAAAGGGAGACAAAAAAAGATGATCTATTGTAGTCCATAAAGAACAGTCTTCTTTGGGATCACGCAACCAAAGAGAGGCTTGCCGTAAAAGGAAAATCGGGAAAGTTAACTCCACCTTCCGTTTTAGGGCAGATTAATTTAAATAGAGACATTTGGGATTTCTTGTCATTCCATAGGAAGGAAGAAAGGATGGAATTAATCTTCCTAAAATATTTAGTAGGAATAGGGACCTGGATATTAGAAATAGTATATATAATTATAGACGACAGTATCATCTTTATAGTGTCCAATGGCTAAAGAGGATGCCATTTAGTAGTTAGGTCTGAGATGTTTTGTGTGAATTTATTCATGCATAGTGATACTATGTCAGAAATTGAAGAAGTAACATGTAATCCTAGATACTTAATATGGATAGGACTCTTTATGAAATTGAAAGCACTAAAATCTGATTTAAGTTATGTGAGTATTGAGAAGAAGCAATACCCCGAAGTATGGCCCTCACAGTTCTACCAGTCGCAAGGCCAGCAATCCTACCCTTGCAGCTTTTATTAGATATTCCCTTGATTATATTTTGGCCTAAATGCATGCATTGTAGCCAAACTTAAACAAAGACTGACAAAAATCAGTTATGCAGTGTTGTTGTTGGGCATGGCTTTGGTAATCTAGAAATACATGGATACCCATCTCCCAATATCTAGGATGTGGGTCCTTAATTTGAAATGTACGTGTTAGAAATGGGATTTCTGGTTGGCTAAGGATTGCACCAAAGCCAGGCAGAAACCACCACTCTAGTCAGGCAAAGGAGTTACACGCCAAGATAACCCCTGCCCCCCCCCCCTTGGTAGCTTGGGACGAGCAGTCAGGCTTATCCCGGAGGCAATGTGTAAAGCGTTTGTGCAACACACACACACACAGCAGCAACACACTAGGCACACCACAAAAAGGAACTCCACACAGAGAAGTGTGGCTCACCGGTTAGAGGAGGCAGTCCCTGATGCAGAGGTCAGACCCGGGACCAGGGTTCAATCCCCGACGCGGCAGGGCCTTAAGCTCAAAATGTCCATGGACTCGATAATTCTCGCTTCGGTGCCTACTCGAATTGTGGGTTCACACTCTGCAACTCTGGGCAATAGCTTGCTTAATCTCCACTATGGCCCCACCGCGATGGGATGCCTGGTTTTCACCTTGGGGATGCCCAGTAGGGGTAATCTCGCAGGGAAAGGCCAGGATGGGTTCCCAAAGCAAGCGCCTTGAGACCTTACGGTGAAAGGCGCTATATAAGAATGTATGATTCACGATTTTTTTTACACAAGGTTATATATAAAAATAGCCTTTGTATTACCATAAACACATTAGATCATAATAATGCAGATACACTGTGCCAACTGGCACTGGGCAGTATTTAGAGGGGATTATTTACACCAGACAGGGCCACGTGGGCCACTGTCAGAGACTGGCCTTCCGTGGGGCTCAAACACCCTTTGTCCAATATTCAGGGCACAGAGCCAAAAGCAACAAAGCTAAATGGCCAAGCCTAACCATGGCAGCTGCCCACTACTTGATGGGCAGCTGTGGAATGACTGGGGCGAAGGAGTGCGCCTAACTCCTGAGGCCAAAGCACAGGTCCCCTCACAAGGAAGAACCTAAATGGTGCAGCTGCCCACTACTTGCTGGGAAGCTGGAAAACACTCAAATGGGGCAGGGGCTCTGAGTGGCCCTGGACAGGAATGCGCCAAACGTTGGAGCCTTCTAGGCTCGGAAATCAACAGGTTGGAGCCAGCACGGGTTCTAAGTTCCTTGTACCAAGCCCCTCATGGGGACTCTAGAAATATGGGGCAAAGTGTGGGAGCCACTCAGGCTCTGTAAATCCACAAGCTGCGCCTGGGAGTCATCTAGTCTCTGATACTCATGGGGCCAAACTGTGGGAATGGATAGGGGCCCCGCTGGACCCTCTCAACCAGTGTACTCCTTGTGGGAGCGGCCCACTGCTAAGTGGGGCCGCTCGAGACACACAAACTGGGCCAACCGTCGGAGCAGCCCTCTGGAAAGCGGGGCTGCTCGGGATAGAGGCACTGGTGGGGTGCTAGACCTCAGTCCTCCCTCCAGCCAGCTTTTACTCACCGGCTCTCTTCGGTGGGGAACTCCTCTCTCCACCCGGTCCCTCTCCTGGGGCCGGGATCTCCCTGAGGGGGCTGTCTCCTTTCCTCCCGATGTCAGCTTCCCCGTGACCTGGCAGCAGCTTTGCGCTGCTTCTCACCAGGCACCACGGGCCGTCCCTGGCTCTCGGGGGCCCATGGTGTGGACGCCAACCTTGTCCACAGCGCCGGGACTTCCTGCCTCCACTCCATGTCACAGTGAAGTGGCAGTTGGAGTCCTGGTTGGCAGGCAACCCTCCGGCTTCTTCCTGGCAGCGCGTGGGGCCGGCACTCCAGCCGCGATCAGGCCACCATGGCCGACATCCTTGAGGACGCTTCCTCGGTTGGCGGGCACTCCCGGCGGGAGCACCAATCACAGCGCAGCTCCCCTCTGACGTCAGTGGAGAGTCAGCGCGGTGCTCCTGGGACTCCTGGGCTGGCAGAGGTGAAGCGGGGCAAACAAGGGGTAGGCTCCCTCTTGGATCGTAGTATATAGCGGGGTGGGCACCCGCTCAGGTTAAAGGCGAAAATCCGGGCAAAGTCACGGGGTAGGCACACAAGCAAGTATAATATTTAGGAAAGGCACAAGAGGGGCAGGCTTCCTCTGAAGACAACATCCCTGGCAGGGTGGTCACCGGCTAAGGGTTTCAAAACTGGCACAAGGTCTCTGCCGGGGTGAGCACCCGCTAGGGATATAAAACAAAGCACCATGCTGGGTAGGCACCCGCTAGATCAGGGAACCCAGGCAGGGGGATACCCATGCCAGAGATTCCCTCTGGTACGCAATTGCAGCTCTGTGCTGCAGTTCCAAGCAGAAGCGCTCCCTAGGAGGAAAAATAAAGCGCTCCCAGCACCAAAGTCCACGCTTCTCCCAGCAATTAGGATAAAGCGCTCCCCAGGAACTTTAGAGGCAAAGTCCAGGGAAAGTCTTTCAGCATGCAGGGGGGCAAAGGCTGGGCCCAGGAGCCAGCTCACAGGGCCCTCCAGCAGGGAGGCAGTCCCCAGTGGCGGTACCTCCTGTCGCCCAGCAGCAGCAGCAGGCCCCCCTCAAGTCAGGATCTAGAGAGAACATTTTTCATGAGGTCACAGCTCCTTTTTATACACAGTCTCCTTTGTCTCCTAGCACAGGGTTAAGGGAAAACCAGATGCAACTGGTTTTGGAGTACTTTGTTTTGCTCAGCCCTTCTCCCTATTCACAGGCCAGGCTAGGGACATCAGGGGGCGGAGCCAGCATTGTGGAGGGAAGGCACAGCCCTATTCAGGTCGCAGGTGCACTCCTCCCTGTCATCAGCATGAAAATCTCCCCATTCACCACCGGGCAGACCCATCCTGACTCCTGGAGCCAGGCATACCAGCCAGCTTCAGCCAATCACAAGCCAGACAGTCAATTCACATTCACGGCACAGACATACCAACTTCTAGTAGTGGCACTTTTACACTAGACACATTAAATCTGCACACACCGTTGCACAGCATTTAATCTCATGAGTTCGTACATGCCAAACTCGCCCCTGCGCTCCCCACACATCAGGAACTACCATGGACACATATATTCCCCATGCATTCCTATGGGACGGCAGGCCAATCTCACCACACGCACTCAGACTGCGCACGCACTTTACCCTGGGACACAGGGTTAAAGTGTGCAGAAGCCAAAAACAACTAGCATAAGGTCACAAGTAAAAGCAAAAAGTTTAGGGGTGAACCTGCCAGAAGTGCCAAGTCCACCAGTATGAATTAAGGAGTGTAATGTCAAAAAAAGAAATAGTCAATTCCTGTCCGTACCCTCTTGAAAATAGTATCTTTTAGTGTCGAAATTCCTTGATATGGATGTATGTTTGATTCTATGAATGCCATGCAAAAAAGATATGTACAATTATTTAGAAAATGTATTGTGGAATTAGAAAATAGTGTGCATTACATGAATAATAACACAAAGTATACTTTACAAGCGGAGGCATCAGGAAATCTAAACATGACTGTCACATACAAAGACTGAAGAATTCACCTTGAAGTATCATTTTGACTTGACTAGCGTGGAAGAATAAACCATCTGCCATCATCCGTCCTTTAAATGTCACTCCCAGCCTGCAGCATTCACCAGCCAGATATCATGCCATCTAATAGGCAAGTGGACCCTTTAGCATGGTGCCAGACGGTTAGTGGGACATTAAGTAGCTGATGGGACCCTTTCTCCGAGTGCTGGCGCTTGCGGGTGGAGCAGAATAAACATTTTGAAAGCTGACATAAAATGAACAAAATCAATACCTGATATCTGTCCTTATCCAGGGGACAATAAAACTGTTATAGAACCCCAAAGCCTATTTCCCGAACCTGTGCTTTTTAAGAGTTTGATATTTGTCACCAACTGCCACTGTTAGATACACACTTAAAGTGCTCACCCTCTGGTAGCCTGGCACAGATCAGTTAGGCTTATCAGAACAGGCAATGTATAAAGTATTTTTGCAACACACACACAGTAACACAATGAAAACACCACAAAAATATGCCACATAGGTTCAGAAAAATATATAATATTTTAATGAGAAAATCAAGGCCAAAACAATAAAATGCCAAAATCCTAAAGTAGAACCGGAGTTATGAAATTTTAAAGAATAAACCAAACATAGTGCTCAGAATTGAATAGCGCTTAAAGTTACTTGAGGTCGCACTGGATCAGGGTATATCCAGAGTTTTGGCCAACAGCTATGGAGGGCAGGCACAAGACCCCCACTTGGTAAGCTGAAAAGGTAACTAGGATGTAGCAGGTGTCAGAGTCGAAGACTCAATGAGTCAGTTCTAATTCACGCTTTACAAGGGACGTATAAGTAAACTAAATATACCAATTTGATATAAACCAATGTCACTATGTTTAGAGGAGAAACACTTGCCCTTTAGCACAGTCAGCGGTGATAAAGTGCTCAGAGTCCAATGGCCAACAAAGGATACAGTAAAAAGTTGTAGTAATCAGGAAACATGTTGGGGGGAAACAACTCTAAGGATGACAGGTCTAACACGTGTCCTCCCAGGTGAAAGTTGCAGGGAATTCCCATCACTAAGGTGGAAAAATCTAGCTAGACCGTCAGAATTAGACTGGTCCACCCCTGATATGTTTTCAATCCTGAAGTCTACACCTATAGGTAAATGAACCACCTCAACATTTTTGGATTGTCACTCCTAATTTGCAGGGGCCACCTGAGGGGCCTGTGGTCAGTCTAAATCAGGAAGTGAGTGCCAAACATATATCACCTCAACTGCTTCAGTGCACAGACCACAGCAAAAGCTTCTCTTTCTATAGCACTCCCCCTCTGGCTCCTAGGGAATAACCTCATGGAGATGAAGGCCACTGGTTGGTCCATCCCTGTTCATTGAGTTGTGATAAAACTGTCCCTATGCCATGACATCTATTTGAATGATAAACTCCTTGGAGACATCCGAGGCCCTGAGAGGACTGTGTACATGATCTGCTTCAGGGAGTCAAATGCCGTTTGGCATTCCTCTGTCCAAATCACATTTCTGGGCTGCTTCTTAGAAGTCAGCTTTGGTACGGGAGGCACAATGGTTCCATAGACAAATCTTCTGTAGTACCCAGTGAAGCCCAAGAATGCTCTGACCTTAGTCTGGGCTTTGAGGGGCTCCCATGCCATGATAGTCTCTGTCTTGACCTGGAGGTGCTGCACCATAACCAAGCCCAGCAGGTGTCCCAAGTACAGCACATACCCCTTTTCTCTCTGGCACATTCTGGCATTGATAGTTAGCCCTACCTGTTGCAGAGCCTGAAGTACTTCCTGGAGTTTAAAATGTGGTATTTCCAAATGCTACTGAAGACAGCTATGTCATCCAGGTAAGCAGCTGAGAAGGGCTCCATTCCAGCAAGGACTTAGTTCACCAAACTCTGACAGGTGGAGGGGGAATTTTTTAGCCCAAAGGACATCACATGGAATTGGCAGTGTCCCTCTGGAGTGGAGAAGCCTGACCATACCTTGGCACTTTCTGCTAGGTTGATCTGCCAGCATCCTGATGAAAGCTTGAAGGTACTTACGTACTGGGCAGCCCCTAACCTGTCAAAAACTAGGCCTGGGTGGAAAATTCCGTTCCGCTCTCGGAATTTGCGGATTTAGGATAATTTCACGTTCCGCGGAAAACAGGGAATTGCCAATAGTACGCGATCCGCGGCTTCGCAGAATTTTCTGCTTGCTCTCGCTTTCAAAATGCTTGTTCATGAGATATTTCCCCCCGAACACGCAAACAGAGTTCGCGAACACGAAAAAAGTACTGCAAACGGGCCGAACAAGCAATTCCGCGTGTTCGCAGAACTTTTGCATGCTCGCGGAGATTTTTTACTGTGTCCCGGAGCTTTACGTAGCGCGATTACGCAAATTCCACCCACCCCTATCAAAAACCTTGGTATGTGATGAGCATCTGTCTTTGTCATTGAGTTTAGCCCTCTACAGTCCATACAAAACCTCTATACAGGTGTGGTGCCTGGTGGGGCAGCTTTTGGTACCAGAGCCACAGGACTGGGTCAGTGGCTACTGGAGGGTTCTATCACACCCAACTCCAGAATGTTAGAGTTTTCACTCTTAAATCTGGCCCTCAACCTGTAATTTTTCTTCTTGACAGGGAGATTTCCCCATGTGTCCACATCATGGGTACACCAGTGGGTAGTTCCAGGAATAAGGCAGAACAGAGAGGAGTACTGCCCCAAATCTTGGTGGCAGTTACTCTGCTGTTCAGGAGGTAGACTGGGTGAAAGGATTACTCCCCCCACAGACCCATCCTTCTCCTTAAAGTCTAAGAGGTCAGGGAGAGGTTCACTCTCTTCCTCCTCTTCTACATCCTGGTGAGCACAGACCTCTCAAAGTTTAATGCAATTGATATGAAGCACCCTGGGGGTTCTTACATGAGTATATGTGATTCAGGGTGAGTGAGAATGATGAAGTGGGGACAAGAGTGACTGCAAGTCAGAGTGAGTGAGTAGCTGTGAGTTAATCAGTATAAGAATTAGTGACATATGAGCATAAGATTGAGTGCAGGAGACTGAGAATGAATGATCTCAAGTGGGTGACAATGGTTGAGTAGAGTAAGTAGGTGAGAATAAGCGTGTTAGTGAATGTAAATTATTATGAGTGAAAATATGGTATACTTGGGAGTAGGGGTGGGAGATAAAATACGCTTCTCCGGTGGAGTTGTGCAGAGTTTTGTTCACATCACACTTCACTTGGAGCTTGGAGTTCTAGAAAAACTAGTTCTGGGTGGTGAACTCTGCTCCGTGTAGCGCAATGGAGCTTTTTTCAAGCTTGTGCTCTCCAACAGTAAGTTGGCGAGCATGAGCTCCTGCTCAGGTCGAATTTCTACCCGATAAGCTGGAAAATCAGCTTGAACTGCAGTTCACCGACAACTCCGCCGCTTGCGGAACTCTGCAGTTTTTTTCTCACTTTGCAGAGTTCCACATGGCGTAAATCCGCAAACTCCTCCCAGGCCTAAGAAAACCTTTGCCAACTGCCACGTGCTGGAGTTTTTTCATGCAGGCAGCTCACCAATGTTAAGTTGACCAGCAAGAAAATCGAACCCTACCAGCGAGATTTATCAATGTGGGCAGTCACGGCAGGCCGCTACAATGCACGTTGAGAATGCTGCCGTTCACGTACAAAATCTACTTGAGCAACAAAAAGAAGCAGCGCTATCTGGCATGCTGTATGGTGTCATTGGGACTGATTTTACAGTGGAAAAGAAGCTACTGGTGCTAAAAATAGACATGAGGAATGATGCAGAACTCTGCGGAATCTTGCAGAGTTTTTGTGTAACTCTGGACATCCATGCAGTGTTGGCATCTTACTGGCAATTTTTAACAGACAGGAACATGGCATACTTGAGATAATACTTGATACATGGGACAACCATGGCAAAAGTCTGGCACAGGCGTACAGGAGGTAATTTTTGTAATGGGACACTCCAGCAAAATGCTTTTGCTATTATGCTGGAGGTGATTCTTGCAATAAAGGATGGCAGCTGTGGCAAAGAGAAGGGGGTCAGCCATTACAAAATGCTAGCCGTACCACACTAGAGGTAAATTTTGACATAAGGGTCACCCATTAACATGGATAACATTAACAGCAAAATTCCAGGATTGGCATTTTATGTGTACATTTTGGCATAAGGGGGTACTTATGGCTTATAGGGGACACTCATGAAAATACTGGCCCTCGCACAATGGTGTTTTTTTGTCAGATGGGAGCATCCATAGCACATTTTGAAAGAATGGGGGTCAATTCCTGTAGTACGTCAGATTTCAATGGCTTGGCATATCAAGAAAGGACTTGTATTATTAACAAGTGCCCTTCCATAGCCCATGGCTTTTCAGCAGATTTATGTGAAACATTTGCTTTAAAATGACCTATTTACCAAATTTTTTCCATATTTGTTTGTGCATTTACCCCCTTATCCCCAAACCGCTTCAAAGATGCTCTGGTTCATTCGGTTTGCACAGTATAGTTTACAGCAAGTACTTTCCAAGGTTATGTCAGACTATAATATAGGTGGATCCAAAGGAGACATTTTTGTTATATTTTCCAATTAATGACACAGAGATATAATATGATAACTCCAGTGACGAAAGTAATTGTGATACCATGTGTGTTTTGGTCAAGTCACACCATTTCCTGAGAAGTTTCAGGATCAAAGGTCATATGCTGTCACTTCCTTTGATGCCAATTAGGTCAAATGGTATGTGATGTCACTTCCAATACCCTAGGCATGTTGGTGAATTGATGTCAATGTTTATGGGGTGTGGATGTTTAACTTTATTTCTAGAACTTTGCTGAAGGTTTTGCGGCAATAAATATTGTTGAATAATACAGAATGTAAGTGTGTCCCAATTAGAAGTGAATTACCTCTCACTGGCATAAGCATGACTTAAAGGATGTATGCCATTTTGCACGTCTAAAGAATGTGTATAGTGTGTTTTACTAAAGCATGGAGGGTTGTCCATAGAGCCCGGCAGAAGATGTCTTTTCAGTGGCAAATAAATTCCTGTCAACCATTATACTTAAAATTGAGGATTACGTGAAGTCTTTAAAAGGGTTAATCCCTTTAAGGTGAGTACCAAATTAGCCACAGTTGTAGTGTGTTAAATTCCACAAACCCTGTGGAACCCTGTAACAAGGATTGAACGATGTCAGCAGTGATGTCATAAATGACATCATTTAACATGTCATGAGTGATATAAGATGGGAATCCCTGCCTGACTTGAGACCCCCAGACAGCCGACTTGGACGCTGTCTCGGGGAATCCTCCCTCGCTGCCGCCATTAACAGCAAGCGAGTTAGCTCCCCCCACTTTGCCAGCCACGCCCCCTTCCTTTCCTCCTCCTCCTCTTGACGACCCTATAAAACTATGTGCATTGGCCAGAGGCGCAGCGGACGGGCGCAGCGGGCGCGCCGATTGCGCGCCGAAGGCGCACCTAAGGCAAGCCCGTCTGCGCCCGTCCTCGACTGTCCGGGGCTAGGGGCGCGTCACTCTGCCCAATTTACCATCTACTCCCCCGCCCAACTACGCTGCCTTCGGGGCCCATGGCCTTTACCTGCCTCTACCTGCTCTTGTATTTCGTCTCTTGGCCTGTCTCCGGCTGCTCCTCTCGCCATCCCTCCTCCCCAACACACTCCCCCTCATCCCTCTAGAGGCAATGTTCTCCCTGTTACCTCTAAACCCTATCGGCACATTATTTAAACACCCGGTCTGCAGTAGCCCATGCGCACAAACTTTCGTTACTGCTGGACCTTTATGCCCCAGATCTTCTTTTTTTAACGGAAACCTGGTTCTGTGATGACTCCCTCCCTGCTTTACTGGCCACATTACCAGCCCCATATTACGCCCTACGCGCAGACCGCCAAAATGGCAGAGCTGGGGGCGGGGTGGCGGTCATCGCCCGAACCGACCTCCCCTTCCAAACTCTGTCTCTGCCAGATATCGCCACCACGGAGTATCTAGTTATCCGCACCACATCCATTACGCCCCCTCTCACTTGCATACTCACCTATCGTCCCCCTCAATCCCCTTTATTGTTTCTCCCTGATTTTTTGGAAGTCCTGGCCACTATCACAGTTAACAACTCCTTTTTTGCTCTTGGGTGATTTTAATTTTTGGCCCTCTGACCCAGCTGAATGCCCATCCTCTAAAGAATTTTCAGACACCCTTCAATCTCTTAACTTTACACCTCATATCCACTTTCCCACCCATATCAAAGGTCACATCCTAGACCAGATCTGGTCCCTGAACTGTCCCGTAGAGTGCCTTTCCATCTCGCCCTGTACATGGTCAGACCATCACCTGATCTCATTTGCCCTTCCCATACACCCCCCGGTCAAGCCCCCAATCCCCCAAAAACATCTGGGTTCGCGCTTGGGGACGAGTAGATCCTGAAAATCTATCCTCTCTACTCACCACCTCCCTCCCCTCCCTACAAGGTCTATCCACCCTCTCCCAGGTCACGGCCATTGAACAGTGGCTCTCCTCAGGCTGCGACTCTATTGCCCCCCTGAAACGGGTCACATCCAAATGAGAGAAGAACGCCAATCAGTGGTTCAACGAAGAACTCAAAGCCATTAAACTAGCGGTATGTCGAGCGAAGCGGGCCTGGAGGAGAAACTATTGCCCCTCTTTGCGATTAGAGTTCATTAACATCCTGACCCAATACAAAAGGGACATCCTGGAGGCTAAAACCACCTATTTCTCCTCCAAAATCCTCTCAGCCGAGAACCAATCGAAGGAAATTTTCTCGATTGTACACAACCCGGCGTTTTCGGACAGAACCTCTCTAAAGCCCGCCCCTTCCCAGGAACTCTGTCACTCCCTCAATAACTTTTTCATCCAGAAAATAGCCACCATTAAAGCTAACATCCCTCCTCCCTCCCCTACTTTTGTGGATCCCCAGTGTCCCCCCCCAAGGGACAACTCACCACCCTCCCCCCTCTGACTAAGGAATTTCTGACTTCCATAATTCCACTTGTCAAATCCGGCTCCCTGTTAGATCCCTGCCCTGCTCATATTCTTCGTCACATCTTTACCACCTGTGCAGACCCCCCCCCCTTCACCTCCTCAATAGCTCTCTTTCCCAGGGCGTGGTACCTAATCCACTCAAATCCGCAGTCATTGTTCCCATCTTGAAAAAGCCGGGCGCGGACCCCTCAATCCCCGCCAATTTTCGTCCCATCTCCCTCCTGCCGTTCCTGGTGAAAGTGCTCGAGCGCCATGTCACCTGCGCTCTGAGCTCTTTTGTGGAGAAGTACGGGGCTCTCGCCACCCGCCAGGCCGGGTTTCGCCCCGCACACTCTACGGAGTCCGTAGTCCTCTCGGTCCTTGATAACCTCAGGGAGGGAATGGACACCAACCAACCCCAGGCCTTGGTCCTCCTCGATCTCTCAGCCGCTTTTGACACGGTGGATCATACCATCTTGCTTTCCCGTGTCAAGGCGGCGGGGATCGGGGGTACCGCGTTGGTCTGGTTATCCTCCTTCCTGAGGGACCGCACCCAGGCAGTTCGTCTGGGTGACTTTACTGCGGACTTTTGGAAAGTTCAGTGCGGGGTTCCCCAAGGCTCCTCCCTATCCCCTCTTTTGTTTAATCTTTACATTGCCCCTCTTATCTTTTCACTGCAGCAAATGGAGTTCACTGTATTTAATTATGCAGACGACCTCCAGCTTGTCTTCAATCTGTCCTCTTCCCCTGCTTCTGTCCTTAATTTCCAATCTATCATGATTCATATCCGGGACTGGATGAACCACAACCATCTGAAACTCAACCCAGACAAGACCGAGCTGGTGTTGACGGGTGGTTCATCCAGCCCCTGGTCTCCTTTATTTTGGCCCCCCTCCCTAGGCTCTCCACCTGTTCCCTCTACCTCAGTCAAAACATTAGGCATTAAACTCAACTCTCAACTCACCCTTCACTCCCAGGTTAGCTCTGTGGTTTCTTCTTCCTTCCTTTCACTGCGCACTATACGCAAGGTGTCCCGTTTTTTTTCATTTGATGCTCTGAAATTGATCACCTTGGCTATGGTCGTCTCCCGCCTGGATTATGGCAAGGCCCTATATGCAGGTATACCTGCATATAGTCTTCGGCGTCTGCAGCAGATCCAAAACCAGGCGGCGCGCCTGGTGTTCAAGCTCCCAAAGTTTCACCACATCACTCCCCTCCTAAAATCTTTACATTGGCTCCCTGTTCATGCCCGTGTCCAGTTTAAGCTTGCTTCCATCACCTTTCAAGCACGACTGGGCACGGCACCAGCTTTCACCTCATCTGAGATCACCCCCTATGTTCCCTCCAGGGAACTGCGTTCATCTACTCAGTCCCTTCTCACAGTCCCACGGTTCCGGAGAAAGAAATGGGGAGGCTCGAAATTTGCGACCCTTGCCCCGCTCCTCTGGAACTCTCTGCCTCTCGAGCTCAGAGCCTTAACCCTGTACCCGCAATTTCGGAAGCAGCTTAAAGCTCATCTGTTCACCAAATCCTTCAATTAATCCATTAGCAGCTTGTTTTTCCTTACTCAGCCCCAGCTACTTCGCCCAGATTTCTGTTAGTAGTAGCGCCATGAAACCGCTGGTGTACATGCGCTTTATAAATAATTTTAAATTCAAATTCAAATTCAAGTCTAAAGTCGTGCATGGCATGGGTGCAGGTTATAGTTAGCTAAATAAATTATAACTGGTGAATTTAATTTTTGGGGTTTTAATACTTTCGTTTTTATCTTATTTGTGCATTATATATATACATATATATATATATATATATACATATTACATCATTCATGACATGATCAGTGACATCAATGATGACATCACTGATGACATCATCCAGTGAATGTGGTTTGGTTTGTTATTTAAATATGCATATATAGCAATCTGCATTTAAGAATCAGTGGATATATACCCATCTTGAGGGAGGATTTAGTATCAGTGTGATTGACTGTTAACTTGACTAATTTATAGTGTCTCACTAAATATATTGGATAGTGACTACCCTGTGTGAATATCGGTATTACTTTGTCAGTTGTTGTGTAAACTGCTGCACCAGTTAGTTACTAGCTATGTGATAGTCTATATTAGTTATTGATTAGTTAACTGACTATTTGTGTAGGAGAGTGAATGTGTGTGTGGTTCGGTGGGGGATCTGTGACTGCCCAAAGATATCTGAAAAGTAATGCAATAGATATATGACATTAACACTGTTATTATAATAGTTGTTTGGGTGAGTGAATATCTTTATGGGTGTGGTGATGAGCAAATATATTTCTCAATGGTACATGTCCAACAAAGTAGAAAAAATAAAAGGCAGTGTATGTGACGGTTGTATGTAAATAAGTATATATAAGTCTCATTGATTGCATGAGTGACTGTATAGATACATGTATATTTGTAATAGTGATTCTATAACACACTAAGTATGAGTTACTATCTATATGAATAAATGAAGTGCTATTTGTATAAGTGTGTAGCTGAGTAAATGTAAATATGATGCAAAAGTGAGTAGGATGACTGCATAACTGAATAGAATGTGTGCTGGTATGTACTGTCAACATAGGTGTATAAGTATATTTGATAGTGTTCTATTGATCATTGACAACATGTATGAGTGAATCTATAGGTAATTGATTAGATGTGTGTGTAGATCTAGGAATCACTGAGTGGGTTTTTAGATACTTGTATTGTCGTGTCAATGGATTCAAATATGGTACTCTGTATTTTACAGTGAGTGATGAAAGGTTATACTATTGTATGATGAGGTGTATCTGATTGTCACATGGATGATGTCATCAGTGATGTCATTTGAGATGTCATCAGTGATGTCACTAACCATGTCATGAATGATGTAATATGTGACATCATCACCAGCGGATTGCGGGCGCGAGAGTTACAGTTAGTACAACTAACTATAATGGATGAATTTCAATGGTTTTGTATGAGTGAAATGTCCAGCTACCTATAACACCCCTGAAACATATGGTTTTTTCAGTGAATTTCACAGTTTTTTAAATGCTAATTCCTAACCATAACCTGCCTGAAACCTATGATTTTTTCAGTGAATTTCAAAGTTTTTTTAATGATAATTCCTAATTATAATGTTCATTAATTATATTTCTTGTTTTCTATCTTTTTTAATTATCATCCCGTTCTCAACGTAGGAAAAACAGCAAATATTACCACTCTTAAATTTATTCCTTCCTCCAAGAAAATCGCTACAAACCGGAACCACAACTAATGTTAATAATATACAAACTAGGCGTTCTCATAGAAAAAAAACACCACTTCCCATACTTTCAACAACAAACCAAATCTACAATGCTACCTAACAAACAGGCGATAGTTCCATTTACCACTAACAAATTAATATCAACATTTAACTAGTGTAAGGACTTTGACTATGTACTGTGTGAATTACATCCAACTCACACCCATATCTGAAGACAAATATGTAATAGAGGTACTAATTATACATTTCCAACACCCAACAAAATCACAACACCTAGTGCCACCACCACTACAACCACCCCTCCTGACCCCTCCCCCTCTACTACCTCAGAGGCAGCGCAAAACAGGACAACGGACCTTTCCAAAATAATATAACCCCTCAACAGCACACTAGCTCAATGTTCAGAGATGTGGCAATCAACTATGTATAAGGGAAGGAACTCGCACATCAATGCTATACACAACTCACTATACAAACCAAAAACTTTTCCGTGTGTAGATATACTATTGATACGTGTAGCGTACTGCACAGTGGATGCAACTATATTATCTCAGACTCTGGGGAATATCTCAGTCATGTAGCAGTGTTGTCTCCCCCCCCTTGAAGCAGAAGTGGAGCGTGTTGGTCCAATGTACGCAACTCCAGCGTAAGAGCATAAATAATTAGCCTGCGCCTTGGGGGTGGTTCACTTCTGCAAAGCGGAAAGACTCTCCCACAGCGAAGATCCTCACTCTGCCACGTGGCTGCCGCCATGACCACGTGCCTCCTCGATATAGGCCCATTTCAAACTCAGCGCCATAGCACCGCAGACTTATGTCTGTATCGACTACTGCCTTTGATATACACTGTGGACAGCGGGGTTCACAACTTGAATTCAGCTTTGAATCTACACTACGGACAGCATTGAAGTTAGCCTTGATTTATTTAAGGCAGAGACAATTGTAATCTATGTCCTCAGATTTTGTTAAAGGATGCGATAAAAAACATTCTTCAATGTCTGCGCTGACTACTGCCTTCGATCTACATTGTGAGGGCTCACAATTCAGGTGGAATGGCGATTGCACATGACGCATTCCAGTAGGCAAGAGACATTGTACCAGTGTGACCCACACGAACCACAAATCATCGCAGGACATGCACACGCTGAGTTCTTCAGGTACCACCAACTCACTGCACCACAAGTCATCTCCCGTGGCCTTATTAAGGCAGAATTCACTAGGTAAAAAACATTGCTCCCAGTGCAGCCAGTCCGAACCGCGCATCATTGCAGGTTATGTACACGCTCAGTACCAAAGATTCTACTAACTCAGTGCACCATAATTCATCGCCAAGTGGCCGTATTCCAGCAGAATTCAACAGATAAAAGATATTGGTCCGAATGCGGCCCCCCTGAACCACGCATTATCACAGGGTACCTACAAGCTCAATGCCAAAGATACTGCACCATAAATCATTGCAAAGAAGAGTGAACAGTTTTATGTCAGCAATGAGGCATACTATTACTTTTAAATTGAATTTATGCAGAATTCAATCCACATTACCCCAATTACTGTGCCTCCCCTCAGACCACGCATCATCGCAGGGTACGTACACGCTAAGCGCTAAAGGTACTACTAACTCAGTGCACCAAAAATCATTGCCACGTGGCCTTACTAAGGCAGAATTCACAAGACAAAAATCATTACTATCAGTACGGCCTGCCCGGACCACGCATCATCGCAGGCTCCACAGAACCTTGTTGTTTCAGGTGCCACTAACTCAGTGAATCACTTATCATCACTGGCTGCACACACGCTAAATTTCCAATACTGTGCAGCTCTACTCAACCCAACCTGGCCTTGGGATATTGCTAACCGCTGCCTCCTGCCTACACTGTGGTCATCAGAGCCCACAATTAAATAGACTGTTGATTTGTTATTTGCAGAGTACAATACCAAACTAAGTATAAAATCTATCAAACCTATACAAGGTCCCTTTAGTATGCTTCCTTCAAAAACTTCTTTTATATCACTTATAGATTTAGTTGCAAGTGCAGGCTGCAAGTGCAAAGGCACACTTAATGACAGTCTACACTGCGGACAGCACAGGTCACAATTTGAACTATAAAGTCACTTAAAAATACATATTTCGACAATGTATTCCATACATGTTTCATCTGTTGTTTCAATCGTGATTACACATGATGCAGTCCAGCCTAAGATCTACACTGAGGACAGCAGGGTTTACAACTTTAATTCAGCTTTGCATCTACACTACAGACAGTAGGGAATTCAGCCTTGATTTACTTAAGGCAGAGACAATTTTACTGTATGTATTCAGATTTTGTTAATATAAGTGAAAAAAAGCATTCTTCTATAACTGTGCTAACTACTGCCTTCCATGTACACTGCAGACAATAGGGTTCACAACTTGAATTCAAGTTTTGTATCTATACTACAGACAGCATTGAATTCAGCCTCGATTTATTTAAGGCAGAGACAAAAAATACTCCCATGGCACTGCTAGTATGCGCAAGCACCTTCAATCCCTGCATCCTGTGAGCTATGCTCACAAAGCATGTAGAAGACTGCGCCAAAATGTACCTCCACCACCATCAATACCAAGTACCTCTGGGGCATCACCTTCAACATCGCCACCAGACATAGGTCCCCATTATGAGAAAGTTAGAATGCACTGCGTGAAGTGCAATAATATAATTTGTTATGGGGAGCAATCAGTAGACCTAGTTTGCAGAGCAATTGATAACCATCGATGGTAGGTTTTTTCCCCTCAAAGTTCATGCAGTCCAGTATGCAACAGTCAATGCTTTGAGGGCAGCCCATTCAGACCACGCATCATCGCAGGGTGAGCACACGTTAAACACCAGACGTACCACTAACTCAGTACACCATAAATAATCGCCAAGTGGCCTTATTAGGGCAAAAATCAGTATTCAAAAGGCATTCTTACCAGTGCGGTCTGCCTGAACCACGCATCATCACAGGCTCCACACAAACCTCCCCTACCTCAGTGCACCACAACTCATGAACCCTTTATGATGGAATCTTCTGTGTATTATTTCACATATAGTGCTCCTACCTTTGTACAGGAGAAGTCGTAAACCATTAACGATTGACTATCTGTGTATGATATCCTGATTACTGTTCTACTTGGTACCAACAGCAACGTAATAAAATGGAGTTCAGCACACGTGCCCGTACCCACTTCAACTATCTATCTGTGTCTGTGTATTTATTTAGTTTTTAAAATGCTGCTCCTGTGCCCTACCAAATTATTTTGTGCTGTAAATATCGTATGCAACCATCTTACATCTGCCAACAACAAAAACATTGATTATATAACTTTCTCTCGCTCACTCTACAAATACGAAGGTACAAACTGGATCATTACAATGCTCAAACAAAGTGTATAGTAAATTTATAATTGTGTGCTATTGCTCGATTTTGTTTTTTAGCATATTTATGTAATGCAAAGTTGACCCAAAACTATATCAGCAATTTACATGAGCACCGTATTTACAGTTCATTTTCAGCCATGCATAGATCAGGTCATTGCTCTACAATAACAGGATGTGGTCACGACTCCGAGCCTCAAACACTGATTTCCATCACCAAGTTCAACAGTATACCTGAATGATCACATACGCTGCCCTTCATGTGCCAAAACGTACAACCTAAAGCTTTCATAGCCCTGTATTACCTCAGCTACAACACTCCACTGCTTGTACAACAAACATTCATATTCGCAGAAATGCGTCATGTCCACCATCTTTTATGTGTGCAACTATGGATTAATCTAGGATTAGTGATTCCCGTACCTTCCATGTTGGCCATGTTGTGGGATTTTACAAACATAATGACACATTTACATGTAAGACCCGGGTGACTGCAGCACTACAACACAGACCCACAAATCAGTTGATTTCTCCTATTGCTCACGACGGAACGACAGCCATAGCTCCGGAGTCATCGTTCACAGGCTTGCACAGCACTGCCACACGTCAGTCCAGCCCACTCCGCTTACGCTTCCAGGAAAACGCAACATTGCTACATGGCCCAGATTTCCATTGTAGTGATTTCTTAGTACCAGGTCTAGTTGTCAGAACAGCACACACACACACCCTCATGGCTGGTATACACACACCACACCCATCCAGCACATGCATCACAACACACGTGACCCTACCAATACAAAAGATGGGGACCACATGCTCTATGCCGTTTTATAGTTTCCCCCATCGCAAGAGCTGTGATGGCCCGTCCTGGTGGTTCGGACCCCGCATGTAGGCCCGAACAAGCAAACAGGGGGCACACCACCACATGTGTTGCCTCTTTGGTCACTGAGTTAGTGGTACCGCAAGGACTGATTGGTGAGGAACCTGAGATGAAGATAGGTGCACGAGTATGTCCTTTGTTATAGTGATATCAAGACTCAGTACCAAATGTGAGACTTCTTGGTGGCAGAGCGGGACTGCATGATGTGGAACGTACCCTGTCCGCGAAAAAAGGTGAGCAGTGAGGCCTGGGTTCGCAGAGGAGGGAGTAGATGGGGTGTAGCAGACTGGTTACAAAAAGGCGACGCACCGATTTAGGCGTACTCAGTCCTATATACTGTATCTTATTGCATTTGTATTTTTGTTTCCTATAGTAGGAAAGTTTTTATAGTTGGTCAAAAGTCCGTCGCTCGTGATGATTGAAACCACATGGATCACTGCGCACCACTTGTTTTCTATCACCAGATGGAAAACATTACTAATCTACTAATTCTTCTTAAATCGAAGCTCATTAAACTAGTTTGAACTGTACAAATAGTTGTATTTTTAATGTGGGAGGGAAGGTGTGTGAAAGGGCGATGTTATTCTACTCCACATTAAGATAGTAACAATTACCAGTCATAACATCTTTCTTCCTACTATCTTTTTGTTGTAGAGCTTCGAGGTGCACTATGTCCCGGCACATTGTGGAAGACACACCGGTGACAGAAAGGTGAGCTGCAAATATTAATTTCAGTCAATCTCTCACTTCCTTTCTCCTTTGATAAAGAAATGAAACACAATCGTATCTTCCTTTTTATCTAACAGGTTGTGTTTCACAAATTGGCGTTCCCCCCACACCTATAAAGCTCAACGTTTGAGCATTCTGCGATTATGCATGGCCATAGTACCAACGGATAAGAAGGCTGCTTCGACACGTGGCGGACCTTCTTTGAATCACGCCAATGGCACAAGGTGAGCAAAGAAGCTTGTTTCAGAAGCAACGAGAAGTTACCTGTGGGCGAAGAGACTGTATAGTGTGCAGCAAGTTGAATGCGTATGAATGTACAATTACCTCCGGGCAGTGGGAGTGCATAGGGTGCAACAGTCTGGGTGTGCAAGAAAGGACTTTCACCTCTAGACACTGGGAGTCAATTAAGTGCAACAGACTGGGTACGCAGTAATGACAACTCATCGCTATGCAGTGGTAGTGCATGGTTATAATAATCTGGGAGAAAAAGAGCACACAGACACCTCCTTCCAGTGGAAGTTGATATAATACAGTATCCTGAGTGTCCAAAGGCATAAAGCAGAAATATATGTGTGCAGTTGTATGTTCTCTGCTATTGCTAACTCAATACTATCTTTCAGATCACTAAACTTGAGGGTGCACTATGAACCGACACATGCTTGGACACACACCGGAGGCAAAAAGGTGAGCTACAAAGATTTTCTCCAGTACCAACACTACCTCTCCTGCTCCATCTATTACATTCTCTCTCTCACACTTTCAATGTCATTTTTTCTCTCTTTCTCTCTCTCCCTCTCTCTCACATTGTTTCTCTTTCTCTTTTCAAGTTATGGACACTGCTGTCCACTCTGCACATAAATCAAGGCTGAATTTAATACAGTCTGCAGTATAGAACCAAAGCAGACTTCAAGTTGCGAGCTCTGCTGAAAACAATGTTTCCAAAAGGTAAGCAGAGCGGCCTAGATGCACAATGCCTCCAATTAAACTCGCTGCAAATAAACAATATTGTCCTGCATAATGGCGTGATCTCTCTCACCTAATTCTGTCTCATCTCTGAATCATTTTAAAGACCTGCTAGACCATACTGTAGATCTGACCCACAAGGCACTTTCCTACAGACACCTTTTCAGCACGGGCCTATGAGAGGGGTGGGATGTATCAGGCACACTGCACACTTGCGAATAAGCAATATTTCCAAGTGTTATGTAAATTTGTGATCTTTAACCTCATTCAGTCACATCTCTGTCTCATTTTAAATACCATCTATACCATAAGATAGCACTAAGCCTACAAGCAGCCCTGCACTACAGACTCCTGTTGAGGGTGATACTTGTGGGAGGGGTAGGGTACACTTCCCTGAGTGTGAGAAAAAACGATCTTGAATTTTGGAAAGATGCAATCTCTCACCTCAGTCAATCACATCGATTTAATTTTATAGACTTATTTTCATTTTTGTTTTGCAGGTTAAATACGCTCTTACCATTGGAGTCCATCTCACATTTTGTTCATTATACTATTATGTTAAAGTTACGTTTCTATTTATTTGTTTTTGTTTTAATAAAAGTTAATTTAAAAAAGTGTATACATCTTCTTTTTCTGACAATATTTCACTATTATTTAGTGTGATAATCATATGCTTGGAGAAGATTTAGGAATTAAAAAGTAGAAATGATGTTTATAACTAGAAGTCTAATACTAGAGGCTAACTCTTTACCTGCTCTTTACCAGAGTCTGTAGCTGCGATTAACGGTTCCTATGGAAAATTTTAAAAGTCCAGCACACTTGCTGTTTGGATTAGCAACATTGTATGGTGAACTTGTGACCTGTGTGCTCAGTTAAGTGTTCCATGAGTTTTTACTATGGTAGTAGGCAGTAAGCAGTTTGTGGGTAGGGTTGAAAGGTACTGGCTGTACAGAAGCCTTTATATTTACCCAGGATCCTCTACATAACAGAGGGGAAAGCAAACTGAGAAGACAGAACACTATGTATATTACGAGCAAAAGAAGTACACAACTCTTCGAATTAACTTCAAGAGAAGGCTCGAGGAATAGCCACTGATGTTACAAAGCCCCATGTACAATTTGCCTACTCTGTACTCAACATAGGGCAATTATTTATCGATCTAAATCAGACACTGTTGCTTCATGATTCACAGTGTGCACTTCAATAAAATACTTTTTGCCTGCCAAAGACAGAAAGACAGCGGAGCCTTCTTGATGTCAGCTCCAGACCCGTAATAACTCTAATCGTAAGGTTCCCCTTCTATCAGTTTAGCGAAATGTGTGCAAACTGATTGGCACCCACCATCACAGTGCTAGTTCCAAAGGAACTTGACAATATACTCAAAAGCACAGGTGCACCACACAATATCAACAATAAAGCAAATTCCAATTCAAATGATAATCTGAGAAACGTTCCTCAATTTTGATTTCTTCATTCCATGTGTAGTAGAAAAGACAGTACAGCCTACGCGTTGCGTCCCAACTTGGGACTTCTTCAGGGCTGTGTTAAATACAAACATATAAACATACATTTAAAAGAATGTCCAACACTATACAAAGCATTGTGACAAGCATACAGATAAAAACACTGATAGAGAATCAGATATAGTTCAAAAAGCAGTACATACAGGAGCTATGTATTTCAGGAGTCACATGTAGGAATGGCTAATTCATATACTATTCCATGAAGTCACTTGAAAAATGGCCAATTTATCGATGCCTGACTTCCTTTTTACCCACGGTTAGCGGCGGTGACTCTCGGGGGCATTAACGAAGGGTGGGCCCCCTCGAAATCCAAATAAAAGTCAGAAGCGAGGTAGGCACTTGCTAGGGCGCCATACACGGGGTAGCACCCAAAACATAAAAATAAAGTGCACTCGAAGCACTCGGGTCATACAAAGGGCAGGAGCGCTAACCCCCTGGGGTAACCACAGCGCTCTGCCAGAAAATGAAAATAAAGCGCTCCAGTGCGCAGAGAGAGACCCAGAGGCATCTCAAAACAATGCCAGCACTCCCAAGGTGCTGGGACAGCCCCCCAAGTCCCTAGGGCTACAAGCAGCCCAGCAAAACGGTTCCAGTAGTCCTGGAGGGATTAAGGTGGAGCAGAAAGCAGCTCCCAAGAAAAAGGAAAGTCCTCCAGTCTCCAAGTCCATCAGGCATCCAGGGGCTGGGCAGGGCCCAGGGGGGCAAGCCTTCCCCTGAGCCCAAGCAGCAGCAGCACCCCCTGGCAGGATTCAAGTCAGAAACAAGAACATTTTAGAAGGAGACACAGCCCCTTTTTATACAGAGAAATCCTTGGTCTAGCAAGGTGCCGGCAGTATGAGAACCAGCTAGAACTGGTATTGGGAATTCCTTTCACTGGCCAGGCTAGGGACATCAGATGCACCCAGGGGGTGGAGCCAGCCTTGTGTGTGGAAAACCCAGCCCTATTTAGGACCCTCAAACCAGACAGTCAATCCACAAGCAGGCCCAGGCTCACTCCTGTAGCCAGGCTCCAGCCAATCACACGCCAGACACAAATTATCCAAATATGCCAACTTCTAAAAGTGGCTCTTCTACACTAGACACAATCATGCCGCATATACCATTCCGCAGCATTCAATCTCACGAGTTCGCACAAACCAAACTCGACCCTGTACTCCCCATACATCAGGAACTACCATGGTCATACATATTCCCTATTCATTCCTATGGGAGGGCAGGTCACTCACCACACATACACAGAGAGCTCACGCACTTTACACTGTACCACAGTGAAAAAGTGCGCAGAGGCCTAAAATCACCAACACCAGTCACAGAAACAGGCTAGGAAAAAGCAAAAAGTTTCAGGGTGAACCTGCCAAAAAGGGCCAGGTCCAACACAACCCCCTTCCAGCCAAAACGCAGGGTAGACCAATCACTCCACTGATGGGCTTCCCTGCTTTGGGGCGACAAAACACGGACACGGGCCCGCACGGCAGGGACACCCTCCGGTTTTTCGCCACTCTGAACCCACATGTTTACCTCCAAACCAGAACTCTCTGACCCAACTAGGATACCCCACTGGTACTCTCTAGTCATCCACGGCCAGGATCAGGCCCTAGGCCATCCAAATGTCACAGGTCCTGACCAATCCACAGAGTGGGGGGCAGTAACCCCTGGCACACAATAGCCATTCTCCACTCTCCCTTTCAGTGTAGCTACAACTACCACTGATCCTTCAACCTAGGGACCATACCCTCAGGCTGACCAGAGGTAACGGGCAAGAATGCCCCACCCTACCTCTACTTCTATATTTCCGCACCCTCACAGTGAAGCACTCACCAGAACACAATTCTCCTACCAGATCAGGACCTCACTCCATCACTGGTCTACCACCTGGAAACTATTTCACTTCTGAGGTACAAAGCACACAGCACAGTTCCTCTTCAAGCAGGTGGAGGGACACAGCACACAGCAAAGTCCCCTTTCAAGCAAGTGGGGGACACAGCACACAGCAAAGTCCCCTTTCCTCTACCTTAGTGGAAACAACAAACTGCAGGTGAGCCCCAGATCACACAGCAAGGGCAGCCTCCTCAGTCTCTTCAGCTGATCCACTTTGGTAGAGATTCCTCTCGACCTGGAAGCTTCCTAATATCCCAACCTAGGATCTAAACCCTCAGGTTGCACCGGGGTCAGAAGTACACAGTCCCTCTGCACCCCCTTCCAGAGTTCTGCACCCTCCACTTAGGAGCGGTACTCCTCAACACCAGGACCGCTGGAGTTCTGGTTACAGACACTCCCCGTCCTCTAGACACAGGAGGATCCTCCTCAAATGACCTGTAAGTACAGCCTAGGCCCCTGACCTGGCGCTCCCTTAGGGAACCATCCAGGCCCTGAGATAGGGTTTCGGGCCAACGTGGGACACACTCACTCTGCCTCCAATGAGACAGGACGTGAGCCCCTACACCCCTACCATCCTACTGGGACCTAGCTGGGTTACACATGAACCTCTTACCCTACACAAGATCATCAGATACACAAGCCACTACTTTTAGAATCACTCCCAAATGCCTCTGCAAGACATCTAGCACACCACCAGACGTCCACCTTCTTATCCAGTGACTCTGCAGGACCTCCTGCACACCACCAGAGGTACACCTCCTGTGCAAGCTCCTAAAAAAAAGAACTCACACCAACTCCTCCAGTTCAACACACCACTCATCCACACACACCCCTCCAGACTGGTGAGACAGTTCCTCACTGCCCCTGACTCTCAACCTATACCTCTCTTACTGAGCACCAGGCACCATACTCTGGGAACTGGGAATGGGACTTCACGCACTGGACACATTTTAGCTGCCACCACTGGATCCTACTATCCTGGGGAATCCAGACACACACACTGCACTCAGGGGATAACCACCCTCCAGAGCAAGCCATTTCTCCTCCACACTCCCTCTCTTCCATCTACCCACACAGGGACAGGAACAGGGATTGGCACTGGACCCAGCAAGGGATTCCAAATGTATGGGAACCTCCCCCTCTACTGGCGTCCCGCCCAGTCATTCTCTCTCATCTGCCACTAAACATAAAGCGCAGGAACACCATCGGAAAATGACACTCTTGAGGAAAAACAAAATCATAAACAATAATCCCATACATATGACTATCTAGAATGCAGATTTTTGTAATGTAGCCAGTTGTCGCTGTGGCACAGCGCAAACACAAGTCCTAATCCTCACCGCTGTCCAACAATGTTAGAACTGGCTATTTCTGGCTGGCTAGGACTGACGCCAAAGCCAGGCAGAAACCACCATTCTAGTCAAGGCAAGGGAGTCACACGCCTAGATAACCCCTGCTCACCCCCTTGGTAGCTTGGCACGAGCAGGCAGGCTTATCCCGGAAACAATGTGTAAAGTATTTGCGCACGCACACAACAGCAACAACATCCTAGGCACACCACAAAAGGAACTCCACACAAGGTTATATAAAAATAACTTTTGTATTGTCAAAACACATCAGATAGTAATCACACAATATACATTGTGCTAACTGGCACAGGCAATATTCACAAGGGATTATTTACACCAGGTGAGGGCCACATGGGCCACTGTCAGAATCAGCACTTAGTAGAAATAGCACTTCTAGAACACAGAATATAGGATATAAAATCACTGTAGCACAAATTAGCAAATATAGCACACAATCAGTAACCACTGGTAACAGATAAGTACCACCTACGCAACCCTAACCACCTTAGGAGAATGTTTCGCAGGGAACCAGGACCTCACTAGGACCACCTGTACTAGAAAGAACAACCACCTAAGTATCACAATACAATTAGGGGTATCAGCAAGAACACATTACACATGATGCATCACAACATTCAGAGGTGTAGGGAAGGAAAACACATGATGCATAAAACACATTCAGCGGTGTAAGAACAAGGCACATGATGCCATAAAAAACACATTCAGAGGTGCAGGGAAGGAAGACACTTGATGCATAAACCAACACATTCAGAGGTGTAAGAACAAGGAAGACACATGATGCATAAAAACATTCAGAGGTGCCAGACCACAACTCAATAGCGCAAAAACACATGATGCCTAAAAATATGCAGAGGTATAAGATCAAGGGGCGTAAACATATTAAATGCATTACATTTCCTAGCACCACATCACATTGCGCAAAACTCACATTAGGCAATTACCATCATAAACATAACAGGTAACCACATTGCTTACTGAAACTTGGCTGGGGGAGTCCTCCAATCCTGACATTGCGATTGCTATTCCACCTGAATATATGATTCATAGACACGATAGATTGAATGAAAGAGGTGGTGGGGTGGCTATTGTGGTCCAGAGATCTGCCTCATGTGTGGTTGTCACTACGGAGACTATTCCTGGGTGCGAATCCTTGGCCTTCTCTTTAGCCCTTTCTCTACATCAATCCTTCTCCGGGCTCCTGATCTACAGACCACCAGTTCAGCTGGGGTCTTTTTATGAGGAGCTGCAGGTGCTGGCCTCGGCGCTTTGTCTGAAGACAGAACACTGTATTGTGCTTGGGGATTTTAATATTCATATTGATGTGGGGATGGACGGTGACACGATTAAAATCATGGATGTCACCGCCCCTCTGGGCCTTATCCCCTACCTGGCTGCTCTGACTCATAATAAGGGCCACACTCTTGATCAGATGTTCTCCACCATTCCACTTGAGATGGACAGTCCTGTTCCTGTCCTTTGGTCGGACCATTTTCTGATAAGGGTTCAGATTTTGGGTACTAGTAAGTCACCCTGCGCAATGGCGACTTATCCTAGGCAAACTGGTCGGGCATATCATCGGGTGACCCCTGAAAGTCTGGCTCAGGCCTACTTGGATCATCCCTGTCCTCTATCAGGAGACCTAGAGAGGGATCTTGAGCGGCTGCAGGAGTGGTTGGTGGAACGGTTAGATGAATTAGCTCCTGAGATTGTTCCGCGGATAACCTCTAGACGGACTTCTGCTCCTTGGTTTACTGAGGCTTTGGCGCTGTCCCGGCGCAACTGTAAGGTGGCAGAAAGGCTCTGGCGCCAGAAGTATGATCCTGGGGCCAAGGCTGCTTATAGGGCTGCCATTAAGGTTTATCATGCGGACATTCTGATTGAAAAGAAGAAGTACTTCTCTGCAAGAATTGAGACTGCTTCAAGTTCTTGCAGGGACATTTTCACTATTGTAAAGGAGTTTACTATTCCTAAAGCAAATGCGTCGCATCATGAGTTCTCTGAGCCATGGGTGACTTCGCTAGCTAGCTTTTTCACCACTAAGATCAGGTGCATTCAAGACTCTTTTTCCCCCTTGGGCCCGAGTGATGTCAACATCCCGGGAGACCAGTTGCATTTGATAGCTGGATCTGGACCCTTTCTCTCGCAGTTTCCATCCCTTTCTGACTCTGCTTCTCAGTATTTCCTGATGAAGCTTAAGTCTGGTTCACCCTCTGACCCTTGCCCTGCTAAATTTTTGGCTAGGGTAGCGGAGGTTCTGAACCCACTGATGAATCCCATTCTGAACCAGTCATTGACTAGTGGTGTGGTTCCTGCGGTTTGGAAGCAGGCGATGGTTGTTCCACTCCTTAAAAAACCTGGTCTTGACCCCGAGCTACATGCCAATTATAGGCAAATCTCCCTCCTGCCTGCTCTTGCAAAGATAGTGGAAAAGCATGTACATACTGTGCTTTCTACTTTCCTTGAAACCCATGGCCTGCTGCACTCTACCCAGTCAGGTTTTCGGTCTAATCTTAGTACCGAGACGGTGCTGTTGGAGGTCAATGAGGCTATCAAGGAAGTGCTGGATGCAGGAGGAAGAGCCATGTTGGTAATGTTAGACCTGTCGGTGGCCTTCGACACTGTCCCTCATGAGGGTCTCCTCTGCAGGCTCCATGAGATCGGTCTGAGAGGGGCGGTGTTGAGCTGGTTCCGATCTTATCTAGCCGGTCGCCGGCAGGTGGTCTGGGCCCCCCCCATACTCGGCCGAAGTACCGCCTCTGGAGGTCGGAGTCCCGCAAGGCTCGGTGCTGAGCCCGACTCTTTTTAATATCTTTATGACCCCTCTGGCGGTGTTGGCAAAGTCTTTTGGGGCTCAGATCGTGTCATACGCCAATGACACCCAGCTCCTTTTCACTTGCGGGAAGGGGGCTGAGTTTGACGGAGAGAGCATCCGTGGGTGTCTTGGGGCTATTTTCAATTGGTTTCAGCGCAACAGCCTCAAGTGCAACCCCAATAAATCGAAGGTGCTTTTCTTCGGGTGTCAGTCCGACCCGAGATGGCAGGATTGGTGGCCGGTGAACATGTTCCCCCCTGCCTCATCCTCCTTGGTGGCCAAGAACTTGGGGGTCAAGATTGACAATGGCTTGACACTTAAGTCCCAGATCCTTGGACTAACTGGCATATGATATGGCATCCTCAAAATGTTGCGTAAGTTCCTTCCCCTGCTCCCTTTGGCGCATAGGAAGACTACGGTCCAGGCTCTTATTGGATCAAGGCTGGATTATTTGAATGTCTTATACCTAGGTCTTCCCGAATACTTACTTCAAAGACTCCAGGTGGTCTAAAACTCTGCGGCACGGGCCATCTTTGGCCTACACCGCCGTGCGAGTGCCTCGGATCTTTTACACTCCCTACATTGGCTGCCTATTCGGAAGCGAATTGTTTTTAAAGCACTTACGCTGGCTCATAAGGCACTCCGTGCTGTGGGAGCTGAATATATTCAAAAACGTCTTGCTTTCTATAAACCATCAAGATCCTTAAGATCGGAATCTCTCGGCCTTGCCTTTGTCCCTGCTGTTCGGAAAGCAAGGGTGGGGGACGTTCTTTTAAACGTCTGGCGCCCCAGCTGTGGAATACCCTTCCTCTGTCACTCCGCAGTACCTCAAATCTTCTAGCCTTTAGAAAGGGTCTGAAGACGTGGCTTTATGGACAGTAATCTGTTTGCCCTTTTTCTTCTTTTTGCCTGCCCTTTGTAGTATGCTGTGGGTGAGAAAGCACCGGGACACTCCTCAGAGTAGCCGAGCGCTATATAAGTCACTCATAACATTAACATTAACATTGACACCACCTTAGCAATTACTATCAAAAACATAGAAATCACATTGCGCAGAAATCACATACCAGCCCCCTGGCCAACTGGCCATCCAACAAGGGGACTCATAAACCCTGTGTCCAGAATGTCAGGGCGCGCTACCAATGCAGCGCCAGTCAGGGGTGCGCCACCGGCGCAAAACCTAAACGTTGCAGGTGCCCACTACTTGCTGGGCACCTGGGAACAGTCACAATGCCTAAACGTTGCAGCTGGCACTAAGTGCTGCGCAGCTGTAGAAGGCCTGGCACCATTGTGCCATCTCTGTCCCACACAGGGACTCACTCACATTGCGCGTAAATGGTGCAGCTGCCCACTAATTGCTGGGCAGCTGAGGATCAAAACTGTGACAGGGTCCTCACTGACCCTAGAACAGAACTGCGCCCCATCGTTGGAGCCACACAGGCTCTGACACAACACTGCACAGAATGTTGGAGCCACACAGGCTCTGAAACTATGTGTCCCCAGGGGCCCTCTAGGAAAGGACAATGGCCCCCTAAATCACGCTGGAGCCTCAGGGGCTCTGAAGGGCCCTTGAGCCTTTCAGGCTCCTAAAACAAATATTTATTTATTTATTTATTTATTTTGTATAGCGCAAACAGCTACCCAACAAAGGGTTTCCCGGCGCTTGTGATTCAGTGAAGAGTAATTGGACAGCTGACTTAGACGTTGAACAGCCAGGTTTTTATGGCTTTTCTAAATCTGATGTAATTAACATATGAGCGCAGATATGGCCATCTGGGCTCGGAAAACACCTAGCCCACGGGAGCACTCTGACCCCCTCGAACTCTGGAGCCCTCTGCAGTCTGAAATTACTGGTGGGGCCAGGGCAACCATCTAGCTCCTTGAATAAAGGTGCCACCATCGTTGGAGGGCCACGGCTCTGGGGGAACACGGGCCCCCCGGGACCCTCCCCGGGGCCCCTGAGCTCTTCTGTCACGTTGGAGCGGCCCACTTAGCAAACGGGGCTGCTTTGACACTGTCCTTCTCTAGTGCCGCAGTCGGCACGAACAAGCAACATCTAGGGAGTCCCCCCAGCCCTCCTCAACTTACTGGGCTGTTCCCAGGGGACTCCTCAGAATGAACGCGGCAGGGGCAGTCGTCACGCTTCACCCGGTCCCCATCTCGTGACCGGGACTTGGGAAGCAGAGCCCTACAGCTCCGGGCTGACTCCTCCTTTCTGCTGGCGGCCCCGGGGCTCTCCCCATTTCACGGGAGCCCCGGGCCGCGGTAGGACATTCCTCTTTTCTTCCGGGGGCTCGAGGAGGCGGGGTGGGCTCACGACCTCCTCTCTCTTCTTCTCGGGGCGCCGGCCAATCCCAGCGCGGCGGCGGGCGGAACTTCCTTTCCAAACCAGAAGTCCCGCCCAGCGTCAGGCACTACGGTGCCTGACTTCCTTTTTACCCGCGGTTTGCGGCGGTGACTCTCGGGGGCATTAACGAGGGTGGGCACCCTCGAAATCCAAATAAAAGGCAGAAGCGAGGTAGGCACTCGCTAGGGTGCCATACACAGGGTAGCACCCAAAATATATAAATAAAGTGCACACGAAGCACTCGGGGTCATACAAAGGGCAGGAGCACTTCCCCATTGGGGTAACCACAGCGCTCTGCCAGAAAATGAAAATAAAGCGCTCCAGTGCGCAGAGAGAGACCCAGGGGCATCTCAAAACAACGCCAGCACTCCCAAGGTGCTGGGACAGCCCCCCCAAGTCCCTAGGGCTACAAGCAGCCCAGCAAAATGGTTCCAGCAGTCCTGGAGGGATTAAGGTGGAGCAGAAAGCAGCTCCCAAAAAAAGGAAAGTCCTCCAGCCTCCAAGTCCATCAGGCAACCAGGGGCTGCTTGGGCCCAGGGAGGCAAGCCTTCCCCTGAGCCCAAGCAGCAGCACGCCCTTGGCAGGATTCAAGTCAGAAACAAGAACATTTTAGAAGGAGACACAGCCCCTTTTTATACAGAGAAATCCTTTGTTTAGCAGGGTGCAGGCAGTGTGAGAACTAGCTAGAACTGGTTATAGGGAATTCCTTTCACTGGCCAGGCTAGGGACATCAGACGCACCCCAGGGGGTGGAGCCAGCCTTGTGTGGGGAAAACCCAGCCCTATTCAGGACCCTCAAACCAGACAGTCAATCCACAAGCAGGCCCAGGCTCACTCCTGGAGCCAGGCTCCAGCCAATCACACGCCAGACACAAATTACCCAAATATGCCAACTTCTAAAAGTGGCACTTCTACACTAGACACAATCATGCAGCATATACCATTGCACAGCATTCAATCTCATGAGTTCGTGCATATCAAACTCGACCCTGCACTCCCCACACATCAGGAACTACCATGGTCATACATATTCCCCATTCATTCCTATGGGAGGGCAGGTCACTCACCACACATACACAGAGAACTCACGCACTTTACACTGTACCACAGTGAAAAAGTGCGCAGAGGCCTAAAATCACCAACATCAGGTCACAGAAACAGGCTAGGAAAAAGCAAAAAGTTTCAGGGTGAACCTCCCAAAAAGGGCCAGGTCCAACAACATTTATGGTCTCTCCTAAGTCAAGTTAGGGGACAGAATTAGGTAGGCAAATAGGATAGCAGAGCAGGGAAACTGGAAGGGAGGGAAGATAACAAGGTAAGATTTAGGAAAACGAGTGGGAAAGGAGGGAAAAGGAGCAAGACAGAAGGGAGATGGATTCATGTGTAAGTGAAGGCCTCACCAGACTTAGTGTAAGCTGGTTTCCCAAACAGAAAAACTGCATTTAAGAAACATGTCAAATGTTGAAAGAAGGAAAAAGTATGGAAATCAAATCCTGAAAGAGAGCTATTCTGCTAATCCTCAACCACACATCAAAGTTTGTAAATTAAGGAGGTGGAAAAGAAGGGGGGAGGAGAGAGAGGGGAGAGTAGTGCTCACCAAAACAAAAACTAAGAAAGTCATAATCAACCAGCTAGCATAGACCTACTGATTTATAAATGGTATGTCATGTCTATAGATAGTAGAGACTGAAGTGAGGCGCGCTATCCCTCGATCTTGACTCTTCAAAATAAATCTTAAAGAAAAAGAGAGGGCAAATTACCCATGTTAGAAAACATATAATAAATCCTATGTGTTCATGATGAGCAAGTTCATGCCACCAATAAAATATCCTTACATACAAAGAAAAGGTCAAGTTTTCTCAAGCGAGGCATATATACTGGAAGCAATTCATGGGCAGGTAGAATTATAGAGGATGATTGCTGAAATGTTGCTTCACAAGAGGTCTGGGGTGTTTGTAAAATCCCAATCTATAAGAGATATATATATATGATACAATCATGCATATGTCCAATAGTGTAAACTATTGTTGACAGTCCACCATTCAAGCATGAAAGACATTTTACAGCCTTACACTTACATTACAAATCAAGAATCTAGATGCAAGTGCCAAGTGGACTGGGATATGGATCCAGCGGTGGTGTCACCGGAACACCAAGACAAAAGGACGGCGTATAAAAATTCTAATACAAAAGGAAAGAATGACCAATGGTAACCGGAAGAAAATAGGAATTATATCTTGAGTATAAGGGCTCATGAAATTATCCTCCCCATGGGCCTATAATATACCCCATAAGACACTCAGTCAAGAAATTACGATCCCAGTGCCTCCAATCGACCAATACCCAAAGTAGAGCCATGACTACCGGGGGAACTAAGAAATTTTTAACCAGACGCAATCTTACCTAGAGGCAATTTTATCCTTATATCACCTTATCCATAAGGAGGAAATTGCCCCATCCGGCATAGTCACAAGGCTCTATTAAGTGCAAGAAAGGGGGAAAGGATGCTCAACATTAGTGAATTAATCCGGATGTGTGAATAAAAAGTTATTCAGGCCGCATATCGTCTTATGTTATTAAGTATAGTTAATATTAGTGAGTTTACCTGGCTATGCAAAAAAAGTTATTCAGGCCGCATATCGTCCTACATTATTAAATCTAGCCAAAGGCATATTTAAGAATAAAGAATAATAAATATCAAGTCTTGGTAAAAGGGAGCAGGTCTTCCTCCCTTCTATATTAGTCTGGCTAGGTAATTCCTGTCCCAATACCCAAAAAAATAGCATGCTAATCACTATGCCTACAACTCCCAGTAAGTAAAGCCTACCCTAGTCCCCTAATCCTTTCTTATCGTAATATAGTAGTCACGGCCCAACAAAGCAGTCAACCACGGACGTCAGAAGTAGCGGGGTCCGTTCAGCAACAGAAATAGGCAGTGAAACGCTGGAGTTTAAATAGAGCGCCTAAGTGACAATCATAGAAAACACCTGTGAAGGAAATTGGATTTCAGAAGTCACTTGACTTTGTCAGTGACAGTGGTGGCCATATTGAAATGTTACGAGTAGTACATATTAATTGCAAACAAATATATGTGCTACGATCGTTTGTGGAGAAAAGTAAACGTAGGTAACACAAGATTAGAATAAAAGTATAAGGAAGAAAATAAGACGATAATAGTCGTCCAATGTAGATACATGTTTGAAAGTTCAAGGTCGTGCGTAGCTGTTCACAAATCTCCACTGACTAGGTCACGTGATTTTAGAGAAAAGAAGAGCGGCCATCTTAAAATGTCCGAAGAGAAAGTCTGAGTCTATTGTATAAGATATAGACCAGAAGGGAATACACTTATCCCAAAATAGAGCAAATAAGTACATGCAATAAGTAAACAGAAATCTTGTGGCAAGCTCAATGATCAAGGAATGCTTAATCCGAATAAATCGTAAAGCATTCCAGATATCTCGGACCATTGGCAGTGAGTCTGTTCCAAATATGAGGGTCAAAATTGGTCCCCGAATTGCGTAAATAAACTTTTTGTGAAGGTACACCCAACCGCTACCTGTGACGCCGTATAAGCACCTATCTAATTTGAGATTAGTAGAAAAGAGAGGTCATGTGGTATATCAAGGGTCAGAAAAGAGTACAGCAAGTGAGATTTTAAGTATCTTGAAATGATATGTAGACCTAAATGTTAAAATTGGATTAGGGGAGGCAAAATAGCAAAAAAAGAGATTGAACAGAAAAAAAACAGAAAAAGTCTTTGCAAATGTCTGTTGGGTAGAGCATGACAGTGTTAGTTTTATACTGAGTGGAGGTGAACGGAGAAAATTATACAAACATTTGACATAGTCATGTTGGATTGAGAGGAACAAATATGATAATACACACATTAATAGCCATATTATAGGCATGTGAAAGGGGACATGGAAGGTCATATTATAGGAACATTTATACAGGTCAACCACAGCAACATAGGCAATCTGTACAAACAAATTACATTTATATTAGAACATTGGAATGTTGGGAGCTCCATTGAAAACAATGGAGTGCTCTGGGCTTATAATGGCTGGTATAAGCTTGGAGCTCCAACATTCCAATGTTTCTTTGTTCACTGCTCTGGCTGTGAACAAAGGCTTCAGGGAACCTGAAGGGATTCCAATCCCCTCACGCTCCCAAAAGGCTTTGTTTTTTTGTTAGAACATTCTGTCCTCTAGTGACAGAATGTTCTAATAGCCTTATAGCCCTTTGTAGATGGGCTATACCACTATTAAAGTCCCTCTCCCTTGTTAAAGGCCCTCGCCTTCGGCTCGGGGCCTTTAACGCTGGAGAGGGCCTTTAATAGCTGGTATAGCCCTCTACGGCGGGCTATAATAAAACAACTATCATCACTAAAAAGATTCTAAACAAAAGAAAAGCATCAACATGGAGATTGTCGTCAAAGCAATAGGAGGAAGGTGATGGAAATTGATAGACACAACTCAATTAGAGTGAGCGCAGAAGCAAGCATAGTCAGATTCATTTTATATTTTTGTTGCTGATGAGATATTTCCTGCCGAGATTATCCCAGCTCTTCCAACATCAGGTACAAATAATCTCAGCAAAAGGGAAATCTGGCAGAATTGTTACATGGGTAAACATGTCTTGATTAAAGCACTTATGATAAAAAATAATGCATTTCATCGTCATTAATATGACCTAGTTCAACACTCCGTAATTTACAAATACACCCAGCTTCCTTCTTTCTTAATGTAAGTTCCCTGTTTCCACCCCTTGGGTCGGCAGGTACATGGTCTATACCCATAAACCAAATGTCCTTATCCATTGTATGTTTTTCCTGCATATGGAATGTCAATGGGTACTTAACCGCATCGCTGCAGCGGTTATTTTTCCGATGTGCGGCTTTTTTCAAAAAGCTGCGTTAGATGACTAGCTCAGCTCGTCATTCGCACACGACCACCGTGGCTGATGACGAGCTGAGCTCGTCATCAGCAACGAAGGGGTTAAAGTCCCCATTCCGTCGTGCTCTTACATGCTCTTGTATTCTTAATTTTAAAGCTCTTTTCGTGCTTCCAACACACATTTTATCACAGGGACAGCCTAAAATGTATACTACATATTTGGTGTTACAGTTAATCAATTGGTTAATGTGGTGTCTACGTCTGGTGTTGAAGCAGAAGTCTTTAGTTTTATCCCTCCCTATTTGGCACATGTTACATCCTCTACATGTATGAAATCCTTTGGTCTTAGGAGTCAACCAACAAGTTTTTTTCTCAGTCATAACATAACTGGGACATAACATGTTCCTAAGGTTTTGTCCGCTTCTGTTTGTCACCTTAGGTTTTGAGGACAGGGTATTCTGCAGTCTCGGTATGTCTGTGAGTGGGTGCCAATGCTTCCTGAGCGTATTATAGACCTTACTGCTCTCATCAGTGAATTGTGTCATAAAAGCAATTGGGGCTTTCTTGGATTTCCTTTGTAGGTTTGAGGTTAGAGTGGCCTCTCTTGTCACCTTAAATACCCTTTCATGTGCCATATTGAGAGTTTCAACTGAATACCCTCTCTGCATAAAACGTTCCTCAGTTTCCCTGATGTTACTTAGAAATGCCTCTTCAGTGCTGCAGTTACGTCGCATCCGAACCATTTCCCCATAAGGAATATTGTCAATTACATGATGAGGATGCAAACTTTAAAAATGCAGGGTACTGTTACACGCAGTCGTTTTTCTATGTGTTCGACTATGTATGTTGTTGTTTTCAAATTTGTATGAATATATATATATATATATATATATATATATATATATATATATATATAAATATATATATATATTCTTTATGTTCCGCACCTTCGATTCTCCGGGCCTGTGATAGGTGGTCCGTCTAGCAGGTGGAGCACGCCGGTTGTTTTAGATTACTGATATAGGCAAGAAAATTGCACTCTGAGAGAAATACTGGAACTTAGATGATTATTTCGAGTTACGCATTTCGACTGACAGGCAGTTTTGGTCACACATCAAAATGTTACCGGCCTCACTCTTTCATAGAAGTAACAAACATATAAAATTACTACTCCAAATAGTGAAGGAGTTTAGCCATTCTAATGTGGCAGATATTTTGTAATGTACATAGTGCCCTAGTCACTGTTCATACAGTCAGCATTTGGTAAATACCAAGTGGTTTCTGTGTACATAATGCAAATACAAAAAACACAAACATATGTCACAAAGTGTGTGTTGGCACATTCTATAAACACCCATAATTGTTCCAATGTTTCATAGTTCAAAAAGTTCTATTCATATTGTCAACATAATAATGTAAAAAGGGGTGTTGGAACAAGTCTGTTTTTCAAATGGTGGTCTCGCCAAGTGGCATAATTATCGACTCATAAATGTGGGTTACCAGGTAGTCATGTATGCTGAGTCGGATATTCCCATAGGTAATAATACCAGCAGGTGTACCCATACTGCTCACGTTGTGTTGAGAACCAAACATGTGATCATGTATAACAGGTTTGCTCGTAGGCTAGTTACAGCAATTGGTATACTCACCAAGTGAGTGAAGAGTCTCTAGGTGGCTGCCGAGAGCATGGATAAGACTGCTTCCTCCTGTGGTTTTGCGTTGTAGTTTGGAACAAATCTTGTTGTTAAGGATTTTGATTTGGACATCTAGGAAGTCAATAAAATTTGTACTCATGTGATAGGTTAACTTTAGATTGTAATAATTAGTATTCAGTTTTTTTAGGAATGTCTCTGCATTGACTTCATTGCGCTTCCACTTAATAAACAAGTCGTCTATGTACCGTAACCATTTAATGAGCTTCCCACCAGAGGTAGATGGTGTCATGTCTTTCAATATTTCTTCTTCCCATGCTCCCAGAAAAAGATTAGCAAAGCAAGTACCAAGGCTGTTCCCAGGGTTTGTTTGTACAGAGTCCCAATGAATGAAAATATATTATTTTGTAGGCTGTAGTATATCATCTCAAGTAGCATGTTAATGTGTTCAAGATACCTGATCTGTCTGAGCTTCAAAAAATGTTGACATGCTCTGATACCCAGTGAATGTTCAATGATAGTGTACAATGAATTTACATCCATGGTTATTAAGAGGTACTCGTCACTCCACACTATGTTTTCCAACTTCATTAGGAAATCTTTTGTACTTCTTACATATGAAGGAAGGCTAATGACTTAATCATGCAAAAAATGGTACACATATTTAGAAATGTTTTCTGACACTCCCTATGGAGGAGACACTAGGTCTTCCTGGGGTATTGGTGATGTCTTTATGGATTTGCGGGAGGAGATAAAAACTAGGGAGTTTGGGATAGTCTCTTTTAAGATAGCAAAATTCTTCCCATTGCAGGATGCCATTTTCTTGCCACCCCTTCAACTTCTCCCATATGCATGCAAAGCTTCCATTATACGCTTCATGGTTTATATTCTCATAAAATCTTTTATCTTCCAATTGTCTCAAGGCTCCTTTGATGTACACATTCCTGTCCCACAGGACAATGTTACTGCCCTTATCAGCAGGGCGAATCACAATGTTAGTATCCTATGCTAAGGACTTGATCACCTGTCTTTGTTTAAATGTAAGGTTGGGGGCATGATTCTTCCCAGAACGTTTTTTCTGTCGAAGTTTCATAAGATCTTTTATTACAGTCTCGAGATTGGGGATAAAAGTGGAGTTAGGCTTGAAATTCGTGATTACAGATTGATCCGTTACTCTGTTCATAGAACCCAGTTGTGTGCCCTGGTCTAATTATGTTTCCCGTAGGAGGTCATGTAGGATAGAAAGGGTTTCCGTGTCTCCTACTTTCAGGATGGAGCTTGGATCTATATTAGTAGTGATGTCAGGATCTATGGTGTTCTCTAGGTTCTGCACCCCCATATTCTTTAAACTAAACCTTTTCTTGAGTTTTTGTTTTCTGATGAATTTATATAGGTCTATCCTAGTTTCTGGATAGTTCATGCTGTTAGAGGTGCAGAAGTACATAAGTGGTGCAATTATTAATTGTACAGCAGGTGCATTGTCATCACAGCACACAAAAGGTGCTAAGAAGCATACATGCAGATAGCCCAATGCCTCGCAATCATTTAGTAGCATTCCATCCCATCGTTTTTGGAACAGGGCCAACGCTTATTTTCATGAGGGTGGCTCTAATGTGGTGGCATGGAGGGCAAAAAAAATGATTGCTGCTAGCTACACTATTTGTAAGCATTTCTCCAATCACCTTCTGCGTGTTTTATGTAAGTGGCTAATGGTATGCTCAGATGTGGGCCCCATACTCGCTGTCCCATCTGAATCAAACTGTACTCAACAGACAAGGCTAAACAGGTCGAAACGGGTCTTAGGGCCTTATTATGACATTCGGAATCCTCCTGCCGGCCGCCAGTGCCTCATCTAGAGGACTGCCAAAACTGTTCTCACAGCCCCCGTGGTGGGCAGTGGCAAGGCAGCACTGCAACGGGGCGGCGGTCTGTAAGCCTCATTGGAGAGCCTTACATGTAGACTACCGTAGTGACAGTGCCATCTGCAAGTTCCTGCATGGTGCAGCATGCACCATGTGGTGCATGCTGCACAGTGCAATAACTGGAGTGCATAAATACATGGGGGCACAACATGTAACTTCCTGATTGCACCCCCAGGCTTTGGAGTGGCAGGAGCCACTGTTAAGTCCCCCTTTGTTGCCTCTCCACCACCTTTTTCTTGGTGGTGAGCCACATCAAAATATGCTTGGCAGTGCTGACTGTGGCACCACCAGCACTTTTTTCCTAGGGAAAGTCTGCCGGCCGAGCGGGATCTTTGATCCCGGTAGTGCTGGCGCTCAGGTGGTTTTCTGACCGCTGCAGTTGTAATACTGCAGGCAGTCCCACAGTGCGGCGGTCATTGGACCACCACAACAACTATGGTAGTCCAATGGATGGCCGAAGTCATATTAAGGGCCTTAGGTTGGTTGTGCTCTAGTTCAGACCTGCCCTGGCATTTCGGGCTGGGCTGTTCCTATTGGAGCACAAGCACAACTGATTTATATATGACCTGGCTTAATCTGAGGCAGCATTATAGATTGGAATGCTATCCAGAGTGATTGCCAGTGGCTAAACTATTTGCAAGCATTCAAGCCATAAGGTTTGTGTGTCTGACAGTGATACCAGGGTCCAGGAGTGGGAGGTCTGTCACAAAGTGAGAAACTGCAAGAGTGAGAATATGGAGCATGGAGGTACTGGTAGTGGATTAAAGAGGTATGAGGTCAATCTAAAATAAATAGCCTTGATTTTGAGCGTGCCAAAGTTTAATTTCATCTAACACCTGGGCAGGACTGAGAACCAAAAGCAGCCCGGGCAAATTTAGTCAGATCAGCTCTTGTATAGTGTGTAGCGAGAGAGCGCAGTGAGAGGGCATGACCTTGCAAGAAGGGTTTGGGGGATGGGGGGAGGGGGTACTTCATAGAGGACAGATTGGAAAATATGTCAACAATGGGGCATTTTATAGTGTATTTTCATTATATATTCAAATGTATTACCTTTAAAGGCATAGTAAATGTAGTCTGTATCTTGGTGTAGCAGGAGAAAAGCAAACTTTGAGGACGACAGTAAGAAAGAGGGAGAGTGACATCTCTCCAAATTCTGCAACTTTTTGTGAGAGTCTGTCCGCATATTTAGGCATAAATCTGGTGATTTTAAACATGATGAGCGTGATTTACAATAGGGGTGGGTGGGAAATTCTGTTCCGCTCGCGGAACTTGCAAAATTTTGGCATTTTCGCGGTCCATGCGGAACGTGAAAATGACGAAACTTCCGCGATCCGCGGCGGAACAGAATTCAGGGGATATTATGTATTATTAAACCTCAATAGGAAGCACTTGCAGGAGCCCGAGTGTCCACTCTTCATAAAATAAATGTCATCCTTTCAACTTGTGTCACATCTGTGTCTTATATAAAGAGATGATATGTAGGTAAACGTTATAATGCTGCCGTGTTAGTGTTGGTTAAGGCAACGATCTGACGAATAGCGCAAAAATTGAAGGGAAAGGAGGACAGTCTTCCTCAGCAGGAGAAAAGCGTTCTTTGAAATGTAAATTGAAAATTGTACGGCATAAAATAGCAGGTGAAACTTGCTTTTACTGAACCCATGGTCTATCGACACTTCTTGCAAACTTTATGTTCTCTTTCGGATAAAATGCAGTCCAACAACATTGTGACACTAACAAAGAGAAGGGTTTAGAACCATTTAATGGGGACTAATATATCCAAGAAGAACAATAAATGCACTTCTATTTGTTCAGGTCAGAAGAGTTTTGTGACCAATAATACTGCTGATCGGAGTTTGTGCAGCGCGCAGTTGTTATCATAAAATTACTCTGGTGTTTGAAGTGAACTGTGATAAACTGTTGGAACGTTTAAAAATGATTTAAAAAGTCCGCTATCGTTTAAGTTTCTTCACCTATAGTTCTAAATTAATAACGTGCGTTCAGCTACTTAAGTCAATTTGTAGTTTTACATTTCTGGCGCATATGGTTGGGCGAAGGGGCAGCAGCACATACCACAGAGACATATATTTTTGGGAGTGAAAAAGGCCGCTTTACGTAAAGCAGGTGCCCAACACATGTAACCCTAGGCCCTATAAACTATGATCCTCGCTATGCATTAAATCACCTACGATTACAAACCCTCCCCCACCCCTAAAGTCCCGTCCTTACATCCTATCCTATCAGTATCTAAATCCTACGTTAATCCTACATTAATCCACAATTGAAAATGGTAACCTGCAAGTCGTGAAGGCAGGCCTCTGAGGACAGACACCACATGGCCCGATCACACACCGCTTCTGCATAATTTGAAGTTCCCAGGAGACTCTGTGCTCGCATCGAAAATCGTGAGCACCATCTGATGAGACCATTCCACAAAGCTTGATTCTATAGCAGATCGAAGGCCCCTGTTTGGTTTACTTCAAATGTCTGCGTCAATTTAAGGGAAATTACAGCTTAACAATTGCTGCTATGCTTGAGTATTTATATTCTGCTTGCCCACCTGCTGTCACTTTAACACTGCCCACTGAATCACATCCCTTGAAATCACTTTTCTGCCTCTCTGCCTCCACCCCTCCCTCTCTTCCTTTCCATCTGTCTCTACCTCGATCTTGATCCTACTGACTATATAAACAAGAGTCAAGAGGCATGTATTTATAACGGGTGCAGCTGCCGTTTCGCGGAATTTTGCGGGAGGTTCCTTCGCGAATTCCGCCCACCCCTATTTAATATTTTCGTAAATTCGAGTCTGTAAAAATACTCCGTCATAAATACAGGTACACAACATATGAATCTGCCCTCTTCTTCCCCAATCACAGACATCCCTATTAGTACGTCAGAAGTAGCAACCACACATCGTTTTAATTATGAGTCTCAGGAGGGTTCCTGCTTAGCTACCTCAATAAGGCCTTGAAGGCAGGTCCCTCAATCACTGATCCTCCGCCTGCCCTCCGTTGTTTCCCCTATCCCTGTGGGATGGGTGTCAATTTTGGTTTTCAATTTCGGTACCATATATATTGCCGCAGGCGTACTTCATTTCACCGGCACTCACACAAGACATATCACACTTTCACCATAGAAAGTACACAATACGGGCGTCCCGGATTCAAGGTTTCAGGCATGCTTTTAAAATATTGACATTTGGACAGGCGTCTTAAGGTCTTTTGTCAAGCTTTTAGATGCAAAAATATATATTGCAACTGAACCAGTGAGCATGAAGTCAGCATCCCCGTATAGGCCCCACACCCAGCACACACATAAATGCATGTTTCTGTTTTACTATATAGTGCCAATGTTTGTTTGTTAATATAGATAAACTTTGGAACTTACTCCTCTCAAATTTACACTTCAAAACATCTTTACTTCAGTTGCACCACCAGCTAAAAGACCTGGTCATATTGAAAAGCATTTGTCAATTAGTAGATCACTAGCACTGGGTGTCATTCTCACCTGCATTTGAAACAGTGCCTGGAGTCCTTGGGTGATAGTGTTTGCATCACATAAAAGCCAAGTGGTGAAGGAAATTAAATACATTGCTATACTTTGCTACTACAGTGGTCCAAAAATAGCCTTAAAACTGCTGCAACTCTCCCTACATGGTTATGCCAGGTCACTACCCTACTTCCCATTTCTAAAATAACTGTTATCTTTTGGTGCAATAAACTGAACAATTGACAAGGCGTCCTAGCGAAGTTTTTCAGTTTAATCTGTAACCATTCAATGACTGGAATACATTTTCTAATGAGAGCAAATTAATGGTCGGTTAAAAAAATTATATATTAACTCTCGGCCTTGAGCCTTATCTGGAATACGTTAACAACACATGGTAGCAGATGGTGTTGACTGGATTTAGACTGGGCCCGAGTAGGTGGCTGTTATTTTTTTCCGTTGGGTCAAATTAATTCAGAAACCATATATATATGCCCCCGCGAAGAAGTTTCGCCACAGGCCGCACTTCATTTTATGTTTTTTTGCAAGTTGTAGCTGCTCATCCAAAGGATATACCCTTTCCTGACTTTAAATAAACAGAGTTTGTTAAATGCAGGCCTGCACTATTTCCTTTACGTATGCTCCCTTCTGTAGATATCTGCTTGTTTAAATCTTCCTGTCGCCATCGTGATAGTCTTCTCTTTTGTTGTGATCCTGTTGATTTGGACTTTGTTGTAGCAAGTATTTTTTATTTGATTTTAATTGTTATATGCATTTCTTGTTATGTGAATGTATTATGTATTTATTGATACTCTTTTATGATCGTTTTTAAAGGTCAAATAAAGAATGAAGAAAAAAAGAGAACAACATTTACTTATACCTAGCATGATTTTGGTCTTGAAAAGATGACAGACATGAAGAAGCATGACATTCAAGTCAACAGTTGACAAGTTTGGAAGAGAAATTTAGGGGGGACAATGGGGTTATTTAATTTTAAAAAGTCGCATTTTGCTAACCATATTAAAAATTAAATTGTAATCGTAGTATGTTTGTTGTATAGTGGTCCAGACATTCTCGTGCCATTTCCAAGTGCTGAAAATATCCGATGTTACTATTATATAATTTAATGTTACCAACCTTTGAAGGTTGGAATGCTGAATGGGTTTTGATGGGATTTGAACTTGTGAAAGTTTAATAACTGTAGATAGCAGCAGAAATTGTGAAATCACTGAACCAACCTGCAAAATAATTGGATCAATTTTTTATCGAAGAGTAGGTAAACTAAGTGAAAGAACGACACAAGTTGAAGGTAGGAGCTATGTTTATTAGGTCCAACGTCCTCCAGGGCCCTGCAGCAACTGCCACCGGTAGGACACTCCATTTTAGAGTGGAACACCACAAGGACTCAGCTCAAGGACATTCCAAGCAGATCCCAACACAAAGCATAACACATTAGAGAAAATAAATAAACAATTGAAGCCTATCAGCTCTCAACTTTTTCCATAGATTTTGTTAGTAGATCACCAAAGACTGTTTTTCTTTCCAATTTGCAATCACTTACATTACTGGGTTATGCTTGTGTAAATAGACGTAGCAGTACCAGAATGCAAAGAAAAACTTCAATTGGATGTAGTCAAACAAGCCTGAGAGCAGTTTGCCACTCATGTGTTTATGCTTCGAAAAGAGTTATGAAAAGTGCCAATTAACTACAAATAGAGTACATAAGAACTTGAAATAATGTGGCCGCTTGGCGGAAATGCTTGTGCAAACGTTATTGTAAGCCAAATAAAAATTAACATCAGAAACTGAAGAACCTTTTACAGACGGCTAGCAAAGCACAATTTGGGTAACTAGACATAATATCGACTACATAATATCGAATGGACAAAATATCGAGGTTAAAATATCGACATTAACAAAATATCGACTTTAAAAATATCGTAGGAAAAAATATCGACTTAAAAAATGACAAAAAAATATTGTTTACAAAAATATCGACTCAAAAATATCGACCAGACAAAATATCGATAAATAGTCAAAGTAAAAAATATCGAGAATAAGTGGAAAAAATGTTTAAAAAAAATAATAATTATTAATATAAATAAAAATTGTAGTTAATGTTTAGGAGTGGGTTGTGGGTTTATAGGGGAATAGGGTGGGAAGTAATTTAATAATAATTAATAATTAATATATGTTGGTTAATTATTTTTAATTAGTTTTTAATTGGTAATTAATTAATATTAATTAGTTAATTATTTAATTAATTGTTTGCATATTTTGTTAGTTAATTAATTGGTAATTAATTAATTTAATTTAGTTAATTACATTAATTGGAGTAATTTTATTATTATCTATAATTTTTTGTTAATGTTAATTAATTAATTGGAAATAAACAATATTAATTAATTAATTATATTAATTACAGCTAATGTGCTAATATATTTACTTTTGTGTTATAGTTAATTATTATTTAATTGTTAATTAAATATTAATCTTTAATGTTGTGTAAAGGAGTATTTTTAGGGTTCAGGGTCAGTTTGCAGTTTGTGGCTTAATGGGTTTTTTAAGGGTTCAGGGTCAGTTTTTATTTCTTGGGTAAAGGTGTATTTTTTGGGTTCAGGGTCAGTTTTCAGTTTGTGGGTTAAGGTGTTTTTAAAGAGTTCAGGGTCAGTTTTCAGTTCTTGGGTAAAGGGGTATTTATAGGGTTCAGGGTCAGTTTTCAGTTCTTGGGTCAAGGTGTATTTTTTGGGTTCAGGGTCAGTTTTCAGTTTGTGGGTAAAGGGGTATTTATAGGGTTCAGGGTCAGTTTTCAGTTCTTGGGTAAAGGGGTATTTTTTGGGTTGAGGGTCAGTTTTCAGTTTGTGGGTTAAGGAGTTTTTTAAGGGTTCAGGGTCAGTTTTAGTTCTTGGGTAAAGGTGTATTTTTTGGGATCAGGGTCAGTTTTCAGTTTGTGGGTAAAGGGGTATTTATAGGGTTCAGGGTCAGTTTTCAGTTTGTGGGTAAAGGGGTATTTATAGGGTTCAGGGTCAGTTCTAAGTTTGTGGGTAAAGGGGTATTTATAGGGTTCAGGGTCAGTGTTCAGTTCTTGGGTAAAGGGGTATTTTTGGGTTGAGGGTCAGTTTTCAGTTTGTGGGTTAAGGGGTTTTTTAAGGGTTCAGGGTCAGTTTTCAGTTCTTGGGTAAAGGTGTATTTTTTGGGATCAGGGTCAGTTTTCAGTTTGTGAGTAAAGGTTTTTTTAAAGGGTTCAGGGTCAGTTTTCAGTTTGTGGGTAAAGGGGTATTTATAGGGTTCAGGGTCAGTTTTCAGTTCTTGGGTAAAGGGGTATTTTTTGGGTTGAGGGTCAGTTTTCAGTTTGTGGGTTAAGGGGTTTTTTAAGTGTTCAGGGTCAGTTTTCAGTTCTTGGGTAAAGGTGTATTTTTTGGGATCAGGGTCAGTTTTCAGTTTGTGGGTAAAGGGGTATTTATAGGGTTCAGGGTCAGTTTTCAGTTTGTGGATAAAGGGGTATTTGTAGGGTTCTGGGTCAGTTTTCAGTTCTTGGGTAAAGGGGTATGCTTTGGGGTTCAGGGTCAGTTTTTAGTTTTTGGGTTAAGGGGTATTTTTATGGTTCTGGGTCAGTTTTCAGTTTTTGGGTAAAGGGGTATTTTTTGGGTTCTGGGTCAGTTTGGGGTTTTTGGGTGAAGGGGTATTTTTAGTGTTCAGGGACAGTTTGGGGGTTTTGTGGTACAGGTGTACAGGGTAAAAAAAAACAAAAAAACATTAAAGCTATTACATGAAATTACATAAAATGATTACATTACAATATTAAGTTTTAGATTTATCTACAAAATATATGTATTACCACCTTCACAAAAAGTAGCTAGACTGGAGTTGGAATAGTAATTATTAATTGGTTAGCGTCCAGCACCATCACTGATATTAGCTACACTGGAGTTGGATTAGTATTTAATCATTGGTCAGTGTCCACCACATTTACTGATATTAGCTTGACTGGAGTAGCAATAGGACATATTAAATTGGTCAGTGTCTAGCACATTTGCATACATTTTTACATTACTGTCTTATAATATTACAAAATAATGCAACATGGATGTTTAAAAAAACTGTATTAACCATTTTTGAAATTTTTATTGTGTACTACAATACAATCACAAACAAAAATAACATAACATTATTTTGACATTTAGTATTCGCAGAATAACACATTATCATTTATATACATGTTGTCAATTATATAAAAAAAATTAGTTAACAACATTATTTCAGTAAATATAAAATATTTCCATCATTAACTTTGAGTTACAAGTATTTATATTGAAATAAATAAAAAACACTTTTTTTTAGATTTCTTCCATTAATATTTAATAATGTTAATATTAAATATTAATATTATTAAATATATATTTGTAACATTTATAATTTTAACAAGTAACATGACTAATATTACATTTGTTCAAGAAATTGAAATACAAATTAAAACATTTGTTGTTACATATTTCAGACAATGTTGTTTTTAAATGAAGCATATCAATATATTATGTTGTAAACTTTATAACAGTATAGGGGAACAATATGTTTAATAATAATATCTGGTATTGCCTAAATATTATTTATGCAATTATATACTTTTTTAATAGTTAGAAATTATTATAAAACATTTTGTAATATTTAATAAAAATAATAACAAATTTAATTATTATTATTATTATTAATTAATAAACATAATCATTCTTTTATTATTTGCAGAAATACATACATTCAGAGATAAAAAAAACATTATTTATGGGCATTGTTTATATATTAAATGGTTATAATTTTGATATTAATAACAATAAATAAGTTATATTCTTTATTATTATTAATTATTACCATAAACAATTATAATGTTTACTTAAAAAGAAACACAAACTTATTCCTATAAATGTACACAATAACAACATATGTACATCTTTTTTTCAAAGTCTTACATAATTTTTTTATATTATTAATATATAATAATTATTATATATTAATTTATATTAAATATATTTATATTTCTTAAATGTTCAATTATAATGAGTCTAGTGTATTAATATGTAAAATTATAAATGTGTATGTATTATATTTTTAAACTATAACATTGTATTGTCTATGATACTTTTACAAAAATGGTTTAAGGGGACTACTTTTTTACCGCGTAAGGTTATTGCGCTCCATTCAGGACTGGAGAAGCTCGCGGTTGGGAGTTGCTTCGCGTGGAGAGAGGTAAGGTTATTTTTACATACAAATTATAAGTAAGTGGTCATGTTTGAGGGTATAATCGAACTTTGTAGTGTTTTTTGGTGTATGTATGAATTGTTTAAGTAGCGTTTAGGTGAAATGTCGTCGTTATAGATGCGTTGTGAATGTTTTAGTTCTAGTGTTATTTTAAGTGTTCGGAAATGTCTTCTTACATCGTTACTGTTAATTGTGAGTGTATTTACAAATGTTATGGGCTATTTGTGGGTGGGTTTCGTTATGTCTGTTATTTTACAGGTTCCAGTTCCTCGCATGAAAACTACATGGAAGGAAGCGTGTTTTTTTCCGGAGAAACTAATGTTTGACTTATTATGGTTATATTTTGACATTTATCTCCTATTTCTCGTGTTTGCCAGGAGCGGTTTTTACACTTTTTCAACATTTTTCGGGTTTTTGGAGGGTTTCGAATTGGATTGATACATTGATATGCGTGACCGTTTTTAAAAAGTTGTGTGTATATCACTTTAAATACTAAAGTGTCCACACTACTGTTTTCGGGATTTCCTGGAGCGTTTTTTTAATTTTTTAACTTAATTTTCGGTTTTTTGAGGGTTTCCCATATTGGAATTGTCCTATATTGGATTGGATTGTATGGATTGCATTTTGCTTGATTGCGTCTTTTTCATCTAAAAAAATTGTAAGTATTTAATTTACAATTTTTATTGGGTGGGAAATGTCGATTTTTATGTAATGTGTATGTGTGATGTAATTATAAACATTGCATATTTGTTAAGAAATAATGTTCCAAATTTTGATAAGTTTGTTAAACAAATATGCATTATTTATAATTGATTACAAATGTTTATGAAATGTAATTTTACCATTATTGTAAGAAGACATTAGTATATTTTGTTGACATTTTTATAGTAGACTTTTAGCTATTATTGACAGGTATTCTAATCCTCTAGTTGTAGGGTATAGTGTGACTTGACTTTGTAGTAGTCGGAACATTTGTTTAGTTTGTTTAGTGAGTTTTGGACCAATTTGGGACACAGATTGTTCCACTCTTAGTTCCTGATAGCTTTGTTCTTTTTTCAAAGCTTCTAGAAGGTTATGGAATGTGGGTTTGCCTCTGCTTGTGGTTGCTTGGAAAGCATTATGCCACCCTTCTACACTGTTGTTTGTTTTAGCCTCTTGGTTTAAAGTACTAAGATAGACATTCCACCAAGGGATTTGGAATTTGGGTTGGCGTCGATGTCCAGATCTGTGCAACCTTCCCACCCAAGTATCTTCGAAATAGTCTAGTAATGGGGTTAGTTTATCTTCATTCCTTTTGTAATATGTGCTGTCAATTAATAAATTGTAGTGTTCCGCTACATCTGTAACAGGAACGTAGGCCATTTTTTTACTTGATAGGCAAAGGTGCTATCTGTTGAGTATAGTATACTTAAAGTTGATTTTTGGAGATGCCTCCATATGCTCTGATTAAAATGATAATAGCAACCCTGGATTGCTGTGTGGGGAAATGTTCTCAAAATGCTATTAATCATAGCTAATTCGAAATCAATAATTATTTTTTCTTGAAAATAATTATTGATTTCAGTTTTGAGAACATTTAATATTTCTGTATAAGTGTTTTGCTGTTTGTTGGGTAGCAAACAGTAAATGAAAGGTATGTTAGAGTTAAGGTATAAACCGTGGATGGAATACAGTTGATAAAAAGGTTTTGGGCATGGTTTAAATGTTCCATCCATCATCCATTGGGGACACTGTTGGATTTTTCTTAAATTACTTGCAGTTGCAAACATAATGATTCTGTTTGTACTGCTTTCATTGTCAAAAAGGATAAATTTGTCTTTATTGTGTGTGATGGCCATTTCTGGTGAAATAATAATTTCCTCAAAAGTGGTTGGGTTGGGTTGTGCTAGTGAGTCTTTTAGTGCGTGCAATTGTGCGTTTCAGGGAGTCAATAGAGGGTAGTTGACCTGAAGCATGGGCTGGGACTTTTACCAGTTCTTCTTTAAGGATTTTTGTTGTTGGTTTATCACTTTGTGTGCTAGCAGTTTTAATACTTTCTAAAGCATCTCTTATTTCAATTTCTGTGACATTTGGGGGATGATTGTGTTCCCTGGTAAATAACACATTAGTTTCCTCAGTAGTAGCCCTCCCATAACATTTGTTGGAGTAATATTTGGTACACTTCCAAAAAACTTTTCTACCACTTTGTCTTTCCTGATTATACACATAACCCATATAACATAATAGTAATTTATTTTTCTGTGACATAACAAATTCTGCACCTTCTGTCATTTTGATTTACTTGTTCTAGGAAAGAGTAGAAAGAAACAAAATCAAAACACATATATTTCACTTTGTGGTGCAAACATCAATAATGATGTATTTATACTTATAGTTACTAAAAGTAGTAATCACAAACGCAGAACTGTATTTTGAAGGATTTTCTTGTATGTATTTCTTTAATAACTGTTGGTATGAAAATATAGAAATGCCAAGTTAATGTTTACACATAACAAACGTTTTTCCTACGAAAAAGCAGTTGTCAATTTTGCTTAGTTGTACATTTGATGTAAACATTACATATACTTACTTGTTTAAATAGTAGACTTGTAGTAATTGGTGGAGTACATCAAGGTAGTAAAGTTCAGATCTGTAGAGAAGATAGAAGAAATAAATGAAAATTATTATAATTAATATTTTGAACCGTTGGGAAATGGGAAAAATTTTAAAGTATACTAACTTCAAAATAAGTCGTTTTCTTTGCTGTAGGCAGAATAGCTGTATGATGTATTCAGAATATCTGTAGAGGAAATATAAAATATATAACATGTTGTTAAGAACATAGTTTGCATTATTTTCAGAAGTTTTAGACAAATTACAAGTATACTTACATTTTTTACAAAGGGTAGTCTTGTCTTTTGGTATAGTTTGTGTTGGATGTTTTTATAGGATCTGTAGAATAGATGTATGATGTATTCAGAATATCTGTAGAGGAAATTAAAAATATATAACATGGTGTTAAGAATATAGTTAGCGTTTTTTTCTGAAGTTTTAGACAAATTACAAGTATACTTACATTTTTTACAAGGGTAGTCTTGTCTTTTGGTATAGTTGATGTTGGATGTTTTATATGATCTGTAGGGAAGATGTAATATGCAAGATATGTTGCTTAGAAATTTGCATTTTTAAAATTGGGTGTTTCATAACAAAAACATCTATACTTACATGTTTAATTAGTGTAGTTTTATCCTTTTTTGTGTAGAAATAGGAAAATCTCAGTATATCTGTAAATATAATGTTTAAAATAAAGAAATAATCTTGTGAAATAGTGTTTAAAAACAGCAGTTGGTGTATAACAGATCATTAATATATACTTACAATCTGATTTTCCATGTGAAGAAATATGACCATGTATTAGGAATTGTTTTGGAGTAGTTTCTATCAGAAATGTAGGAAGAGATTAAAATAAAATAGGTGCAAGAGTTAGGAGATGTAAGTAAAATAGTACACTTCTAATTTAGATTTCTAAATAATGCACTGTTACTTACTTGAATAATTAGCTAGTGAGCTGGATCTTTAAAGATGTTTCTTCAGGAACAAAATCTTCAGAGTGTTGGCATCTACTTTCCATAGAGTTAGCAGCAACAAATGGTAGAATGCATGTATCCCTTTTATAGTATGTGTGTTTTGTGTGCTTTGATTTGATTGGTTGTAGGATGTAATGAAGCATTGTATAGGCTAGTGTGAACTTTTTTTGGTTATTTGGTGTGTTTGTTGATGTGAGAATGGTGGTATGTGTGATTGCTGCATTAAAGCAGGTTAGTTGTTAAATGAAATAGATTTTTAAGTGAAAATAAGTAATGAAAAAGTTTGTTAAATGCAAAGAATATTTAGAAAATGATATAACGCATGTAATAGAATGTATAGCAAATGTTGATAAATAGGAATTTTATAAAAGTAACAGGTATTATATGTAAAATGTATTTTGTATAGAGCAATGACTTTTATTGATGATTAATATGGTATTTTAGACATGAAAGGGTACAAAAATGAACTCGATATTTTTTTTAAAACGATATTTTAGTAGTCTATATTTTTGTAGTCGATATTTTTGTAGTGTTAGGGCTAATTTCATGAACAACGATATTTTTGTAGTCGATATTTATTAAGGCGATATTTATGTACTCGATATTGTAAATACTCGATATTTTTTACTCGATATTTTTGTACTTTGTGTAATAAGTATAGAAAGTCGATATTTTTGTCGTCGATAATTTGTCAACGATATTTTAGCAAGTCGATAATGTGACCGTCGATAATATTTCAGTGGTCCCACAATTTGAAATGGACTCATGGAATGTCAGATCTGAAAGCCTACCACGCCAATATGTTGACAGAACAGAAAGGCAAATAGAAATACTGGAGTACTCTGTATTTCAGATCGGAGCTGTGGACTTTGCAAAAGAAAGTAACAGATTTAGAGGGAAGACAATGTAGGGATAAAGTATGTCTTTATGGATTCCTCGAAAATGAGGAAAAGGAGGATGTCATCAGTTTTTTCTCTGCTTTTTTTGCTGTCATTTCTCAAACAAAAATTTAGACCTTAATTAAATTTTCAAAGAACCCACAAGCTTGGCCCAAAATGGAATGGCATGAAACACACTCCAAAACCTATGATAATGGGTCTGCTCTAACACCAGCTAGCATGCCTGATCATACAGGGTGACAAGAAACATTGCCCTTTTTCCTTCAAATACCACACAATCATAAAAACCACTGACTTTCTTACGAAACCAGCATAATCATAAAAAAATGACTGTCCCAGCAAACTCTATTTACACGGAAGAGACCCTGGTATGGCTGATTAGATCCGGCACTCATGTTAGTGACTATAAAGAACTCTGGAGGTCTTTGACCCACAAGAGCTGAAGAATGTTTTGGAAAACCTGAACCAGCCCAGATGGATCAGATACCTGTCAACAAGTATGAGCAGTCACTAAGCCTTGCTACAGCTCCTGACAGACTCATTACATGCATGAATAAATCAGTCATAGTTTTCTTGATGACAAGGCTCTCTGCTCAGGATCGTGAACAAGAACAACCTCTTCCACGAGATAGGGATACATCCAGATCACCTCTCAAAACAATAACTGCCCATAGAAAAACCTTAAACTCAAATATGGCAAAGAGAGGATGTCAAAAACATCCCCCCTTCTTTAACTCTTTAAATAGTGGATCTACAAATGTAGTGAAGCTCATTAATCACAACATCAGAAGATAATCCAGCCCATACAACGCTTGAGCAGAATGTGGGCTGTGACTGGTTCAACCATTTCTGTGCCTTTCTATGTCTCACAATGTGTTCATTGTTGCACTTTTTTTTATATATGACGCATAGAAATACCAGACTCTCCATATTCTCTCTAAACATCAATGGATTGACAAATTACATCAGAAGAAAAAAGATTATTAGCTCTCTAGCCTGGTAAAACCATCCATAGATCTCACACAGAAGACCCAGCTGTCATTTGTAGAGTCAAATAAACTGAAGAGAGTATGGGCAGGAAAAGTGATCTCCGCCTGTTGCTGTCAACCTAAGGACAATGCCTCTGCCACTGGGTAACAACTGCACAGAAAAAATTGGCTGGCTATACTTTTACACAAATGCCTTGCTGACAAAGACACAGAAAGACCTGGTGGGAAGATGTGTATTTGCCAAGGAGCCCCAAGATGGCGGAGTGAGGGTCCGTGCCGGTTGATTCACCCGTGAGCTCTGCTCTCCTTTCCCTTCCAGAGCGTACGAAAAGGGAGAAACTCAATGGGATAGCTTAGGCACTGAACCGAGCATACTCTGATTCTGACTGACTCCCTACACCTGGGAAAAAAGAGAGCTTTGTTGGTGGTTCCCGTTTACTACAAGCCGATGCTTTTGCTCTCTGATGCTGCCTGGCAGCTACGGCAGCTATTACGATAAAGGATCGTCAACTCCGCGCTCGGCTGGTTTGGTTCTACGCTCAGCCGCCGAGTGACTGCCGGTACACAGTGGCTGCGAAAGATGTCTCCAAAAAACCCGAATCCACTACCGCCACGCCAAACAAGGAACAGCAAGCAGGCGGTGGTGGCGGCGGCAGCGGCAACGGCAGTGGCGGCCCCTCCTGTAATCCCAGCCGTTACAGCCGTTACTGGTAGCATTTCCTCGGCAGTAACAACAACGCCCATCACGGCAGTGGCTTCTCTCCCGACGACTATGCAAGCGCTTATCGGGGACACTTCAATGGAGAACAACGAGGACTTTGCTACACCGGGGGAAAAGAAAACTCCGACCACAACGGCTAAACAGGTACTGAGGCCGCCTATTTTATCAGCTGGGGTACAGATCAAGAGCTTGATCTCTAAAACAGATAAAACCGGGCTAAAATCGTCAGGCAAAGCAGGGGGGGCAGCACGAGAGGCTGCTGTACAACATCAGCAAAAAGTATTTTCAAATCCCAGTGCAGCACAACAGGGGGGGAATTCAGTAATGACCGCAAGCTGCCAAGATACCGACCATAACGCCAAAATTGATACTGGTGTAGAAAAATCTTCTACTGATCCCTCAAATGCACAATCTGTGTTATTGGAGGCTAACAATGTTGACAATAATGATGAAACTGTACAACCATTGGCAAAGGGAAGTAATCCCTCTTTAGTCATAGCTTACCAATCACGGCAGGATTTCCCAAATGCCACAAAGCCAGCCTCTTGCGACCTTATACCAAACAATTTAGAGGGGATACCAGAAGTTCAGCTGGAGGACAATGAATGCGAAATACAAAATGAAGCAGAAGCACATACTATGACTTCAATGGGCATTGAGCTAGACTCCTATGAGGATTATGAGGCAGAAACAGAGACTGAAGATGACATCTCTGCCATTCAATCAATGGGTGGGAACACCTTTAAGACTAAACTTAAGGGCAAACAAAAGGCAAAGAAAAGCAATAAGGCTGGTGCTATCTCTAAACGGCTAAAGCAAAAGGCAAGCAATAACCTAGCCTTAAGGAAGAATATCCCAGAGAAAAGCCCGCTTAGAAAGTGGATCGAAGCAAAAGGCCTGGTCAAAACTATGACGTTAAGGTTATCAGGAGCGAGCCCAACAGACTCTATACCAATAACGATCTCCCCTGATAAGAGTATATTGACAGATCCGGACAATACACCCTTGGCGGACTGGATAGAAAGACCTTCACTTCAAGAGCAGGACAACGGGCCACCTGATAACCCGGAGCTAGTGCCAACGCATGAAGACAGCGCTATACATTCAGCCACTCAACTATCTGACCATGTAATAGCTAGTCCTCCTTTTTCAACGGAGTTACCCTCTGGCTCGGTCACAGTCTCTCCTATAGCGGATTCAGGAAGGGAGGGAGCTACTACCTCCTCTTTGGATGAAATACTCACGATACTAAGTAAGCAATTGAGCAACCAACGGGCGGAAGCGCAGGAATACTATCTTCAACTCCGGGAGGACAATAACAAGATGCAATCCTCTCTACTGGACCTTACAACTAAAATTGGGGGGGGTATCACAAGAAACCACGGAACTACAGCAACGAGTGGTACAGGTGGAGGAGTCAAACACCAAAATGGCAGGAACAATTGAAAAGCACGACGATCAGCTGAAGGTACTACAGCTAAAGGTCGAGGACCTGGAGAACAGGCAAAGGCGATCTAACTTAAGACTTTTCGGTATTCCGGAGAGATCAGAGGGGTCAGACCCCAGAGCCTACATCGTAGGGGTGCTTCAGAAGGCCTTTCCCGACTTGGCAGATTGGGATTGGGACTCGCAAATCCAGCGGGCCCATCGTCTGCCTCTGTTTCAGAGGAATAGAGAAAGCCAGTTCCCACGTCCCTTTCTAATCTATTTCGGCAACTTTCTTCTACGCCAAGCGGTTTGGCAGAGAGCCCGCCCCAACTCTCCAATAGCCATAGGAGAGTTTTCGTTCTTTGCACGATCTGATCTCAGTAGGGACACTATGGATAGGAGGTGGCAGCTCCGTAAACTGATGGATCCTATTAAGGCCTGCGGAGGGCAGGTGTTCCTCCAAGAACCTGCTCGTCTTAAGGTTGTGAGAAACGGGCGAACTCATATCTTTAACGACGTCAAGGAAGCAGAGACTTATCTATCTAGCATCAGCTCTAGCCAGAGCCAGAGCTAGACTTAAAATGAAACCAGTACTAGCACTAAGGGTGACGACTAAGCTACGTAAAGGGAAGTTGGGGAGCACAAAATACACAAAGAAGGAGGAGCCAAAGGCGGACAAGAAAAAAAGAAAAAAAAAGTGGAAGAAAGGGAAAAAAAAGAAAAAAGGGGGGTAAGAACAGGAGAAAGGAATAGCAAGAACTATGTCTCTTTTTTTTTTTGTACGCACAAAGACGCTTGCTGAAAAAAGGGGAGGGGGGCAGGAGTCTCTCAGGGTGGTCCACCATACGAGCTGCCTCACCAACGGCAGCTACCACTGGAGGGTGGTTCTTCCCCGGCTGGGGTGAGAGCCAGGGGGGTGGGAGGGGGATGGGGCCCCATCTCCGCAGATTGGGGGCAAGGGGAGGTACGGGGGGTGAAAAATCAACAAAAACTGTTTGCTGGCTGACAAAGGAAAATATCTTGAAGCATTTGATGAAGATTGTAAATCATTGCTTATGGAATGGATTATTGATTTTTTTAGATGCTCGACAGTTCAAGACCTATTATCTGACCATGCGAGGGGGGGCTCAATATTTCCACTAACATTTAAATGCATGTAATAAAATGTTTAGCCTGGAACGTAGCAGGGCTTAATAGCAAAAACAAAAGATCTCTGGTATCAGAAGAGTTAAAACTACATAATCCCCACTTTTGCTTTCTATCAGAAACACACATCATATGGAAAGAAAGGAAACTATTAAGTCAAATGGGGTATGACACTCTGGTATGTTCTACTCTCGGGACCCCCACTAGAGGGGTTGCTATACTTAAAGATAAGCGATTTAGGGCCGAAGTCATGCGAACCGCCCACGACAAGGACGGTAGATGGGCTATTGCGCAAATCAACTATTTAAATATCAAATATGTTTTATGTGTGGTCTACGGTTCAAATTTAGATGAACCAAGACATTTTGATCAATTAAATATGAAACTTTTGGACTGGGAGGGGTAAATCATTATAATGGGGGACTTTAATTGCATCATGGATTATAAAATTGACACAACCGCATGCTCATCATAGGATGCACAAGACTAGGATATCTATATTGGACTTATGTCAGACACATAATATCAGAGATGCTTGGAGATATCTGTACCCAAATATACCAGGGTACACATATTACTCAGCACCCCACAAGATGTGCACTAGATTAGACATGGCTTTAGCTAGCGACAAACTACTACAGGCTGGTTCCATGATTCTTTGGCCCGAATAACATCTGATCATAATGCACTAATAATGACATTTGACACACTAAATATCAGGACACCTCCCAGACCATTCACTTTTCCTAGACACTTAATTTCAGACCTAACCTACGTGACACAGCTTAAAGCCCATCTTAGCGAATTTATAAATATTAATAAAAACTCAACTGGGTGTTGCATGGTATGGGACTCCTGCAAGGCAAGCATTAGGGGCTTCACACAGGCTTATGTGTATAGGCAAAATGCAGAACAGAAGCAACATAAGATCACACTATGAGCAAATATAACCAAACAAGAAGAACTACTAGTTAAAGCTTTACAGCTCAACCTCCCAACAACTATAGAATTCAACTTAAAACTCAGCGCACTAAAAACTGACATAAAATCTAACTTCATTCGGAAAAGTAGCGCAAGTATCCATAAATTTAAAATTGCGCAATATGAGGGGGGGGGACAAAATTGGTAGAATCTTAGCCTATAAAGTTGCAGAAGATAGAGCAGATACTTTAATTTCTAATATCCGAGGGCAAGGGAACATATTATATAATCAGCCACAAGACACACTGGACCAATTTGCCGAATATAATGGAAACTTATATACCCCAGATAGCCCTGTAGATCAAGACCTAGTTCGGGAATATGTTAGTGATTATTTACCAAACATAGAGAACTTATTAGGCTTGGGTTCACTGTCTAACGAAATATCACCGACTGAACTACATCAGGCTATTAATTCCCTACCTTCCGGAAAAGCGGCAGGAGAGGATGCGATACCCTTGGAACTTTACAAAATCTGTAGATCAGAATTAGAACAGTTATTGCTGGAAGTCATGCAATCAATTGGACAAATGGAACGGCTCCCAAATCTTGGAACAGGACAAAAATAATCTTTTTAAATAAAGGTAAGCCCAAGGAGGAGAGAGGGTCATATCGTCCCATTTCGCTGATAAATACTGACGCGAAAATATTTGCTAAAATCATGGCACTTAGATGAGCCCCATTTATGCCCAAAATAGTTAACTCGCAACAACACGGGTTCATACGACACGGATACAACGACACATGTAAATATGGCTATTACAGCGTTCGATGTCGCGGAGACTGAGTCCAACCCACTCGGCATGATCTTATTAGATGCTGAAAAAGCCTTTGACCGAGTGGGGTGGGACTATCTCTGGAGCGTGCTGTCCAAAATGGGTTTTCGGGGGAACTTTTTGAAGGGTATAAAAGCACTTTATGACAAACCTACCGCCTGTATTAGTTATGGGGGCCTGACTTCAATAGAATTTCCCATTTTGCGTGGGACCCGTCAAGGATGCCCCCTTTCACCCCTCTTATTTGCCCTCTCATTAGAACCATTATTGCTAGCTCTTCACTCTCAAAACCTGATTGTGCCTTTCAGCTCCGGCTTACAGGAGCTGAAAATGACAGCCTATGCGGATGACAGCGCTGTATACACCACCGACGTCGCCAAAGCACTGAAAGGAATATTCATAGAGGCTGGGAAATTCGGGAAGGTGTCAGGCTACAAACTTAACCGACAGAAGACACAAGTTATAGCTAATTACTCCCCCACCGTGGCTATCCCCAAGATCTGTAAAGAGGCAACCTATTTAGGGGTTAAATTAACGGCCAGACTACAAGAAATCAATAATATAAACTATAATGATTTGACAAAAAAAACTACTCTTCTACTGAAAAAATTGAATAAATTACCCCTGAATCTGATGAGCAGAATCAATCTTATCAAGATGAAAGTCTTACCAAAGTTTGTTTACTTATTTCGATCTATTCCACTTGCACTAAATAATAAATTCTTTCAGCATCTAGACGGGCTCTTGAGTAGCTTTATATGGAGTTACAAAAAGGACAGAAGATTGTTAAAAATGCTAAAAAATAATACAAATAAAGGAGGGCTGAATTTCCCAGACTTTAAACTATATTTCTGGTCCGCGTTTTTTACACGTCTACGCTCCCTACTGCATGGAGACAGAGTTCTTTTTTTCCATTTTTTTTATGTTGAAACAAGACTCACAATTTTTTCTACTCAGAGTTAATGACCGAACTACTACAAGAGGGTGAGATTTAAGACTGCTAGAGACATTGTTAGGATCTGGCTTAATGTATTAAAATATTGTAAAACAACCTTTTTTCACCCGAAATTACCGTTGTGGGGCAATCCAGGTCTCCCGGCTATTTTCACGGATGCTATCACTTATAACTGGGCGTCTCTTGGGATTAAGACATTGGAGGATCTGTATGGCTTACAAGGGTTTCTAGATTTTAACACGCTCAAACAGCTATATGACTTACCGGAAGCCACAAGATATAAACATCTGCAAATGCAGGACTATTTGATCAATAAGAAAAAGATTCAAAACATCACGGAATGTGACATATGGACTTGTCTTTATTAAAAAAAAACAAATCAGTTATTAGCGAAGCCTATAAAATACTCAGTATGTTTAAAACGAATGATGGTGATAAACTGGCCGCGAAATGGAGCACTCAACTAAATCTAAATATTACTTCTAATCAGATTGAGCAATCCCTGGCTAACATAAATAGCCTTGTACGATCATCCGGCCTTCGGCTACAACAATTTAGAACGACCTGCATGCTCTATTACACACCCGAAAGAATATCTAGATGGTCCCCCAATGCCTTATTTAGCAATCGTACTAAATGCCCTAAATGCTCAACTGATGCAGTTAATCTTGAGCATATGCTGTATTCATGCCCCAAACTTAAGACCTTTTGGGGGGATATACAGTATGTTCTCAGATTAAAAAACATTTTGTTCTCTACAATCACGGCTGCCTCGGTCTTATTAGATCTTAATTTTTCTTCACCCCCACAATCAGCCCTAGCCACTATACTCATCTCTTGTGCCAAATTAACCTTGGCTAGGGCCTGGATAGATCCGGAACCACCGACGGTTTGGAAGTGGTGGACATTAGTCACAGAGATACATGCCATGGAGCTAGCCCTAGCAAATCTTAGGGGAACACGCTCACTGATAAAATTTAATAGAAACTGGGGTATTTTTTTAGAGTAAAAACCTACTCAAACGCTGTATAATTGTTAAGTTTTTCTTGTTTCTTTTCTTTCTGTAAAGAAGAATACGTTTATAGACTGATTTTGTAACAGGAACTCTCTTTATTGACTCCTTATATCAAATTATTTGGTCTGGATTATATATACTTTAAACGTCTTTCTGTATATCTATGAAACCATCTATGTATTCTTTTTGTCTTCTTTTTCTGTCAGCCGGCTAACAATAAAAAAAAAATGTTAAAAAAAAAAAAATATATGTGTATTTGCCAAATTAAGTATCTAAAACCACTCACTGATAATATGCTCACTTTATGCCGCCATCGTCACAAAATTGCCTTTCTTTTTGTGACTCAACAAATACTTAACAGAATTTTGCAGACAGTCAGTATTTTTGGCAGAGACTGGAATCTGACAAACACACCAGATAATGGTCTGCCCTCCCATCTGTGAAGTAATAATGACAGCGGCATACTCAAAGAGCTTATGACTGATCACTTCCTTGTCAAGCCAAAGAGACTTTTTTATCCCAAGGAGAGCTGTGATACATTTCGGTCCCCTGCATGGAATGGAAACGAGAATAGAATTCTTCCTCATACACTCTGCTATTTTCCAGGCATTTTTCACCTTCGAAATAGGAAGACTCAGTGGACTAAAGCAGCCACTGCAGGGGCCTGTGTTCGACCTCATGGTCACAGGTTCAAATCCCGGCGGGTCCACTCAGCCTTTCATCCACCAGAGGTCGATAAAATGAGTACCATTAAGTTGGGTAACAATAAACATCTGTTATTCAGTGCCAGGACACCTACGGGTAATTGTGCGCTTTACAGATACAGCTGTTATGTTATGTTATGTTATCATTATCCAATTTGGCTCACTCCCGATTTTAAGGTCAAGACATCAAGTATATAGATATTAGCTGGCAAAAGAAAATGTAAAGGGAGTAAATTGGTTCATGGAATACCTAGATCTCAATTAATACTCTGTGTCTCCTCCCAACAATCATTATGGAGCACTGGAAAGAGTATCTGAGTGGCATAATGCTGAGTGATTGCACCACATCTCACAAGCAGGCAGTCGAAAAATGAATTGTACCTCAAAAGATAATACAGCAACTTCAAGCCACATACAGTCAAAAATAAGATACCCAATTCCTGCTCAATATTGTTGCCAGAAAATATTAATTCAATACTATATTCACATGACAGACTAAAAAAACATTACAATGCATAAGGAGGAGACAATATGGTGAAAACAAAGGCCAATTACTGGTGATGCAGCTTAAACAGAGAAAAGGTTGAGCAGTTATTCCAGGAATCTATAACACACAAAACAACTTGCGTATCTTCTCACTGGTCATTCCTAAAGAATTTGCCTCGTTCTAATCTTCTTTATATATACTACAGAGGCCCCCACTGATGTGAATTTAGAAACTACGTTCATGAGCAAACTCACAATACAATACCAATTGTGGCATTGCTGGAGCAATTCTGATGAAAGGATAACTGTCTCTCTACATGCTGAAAAAGCATTTGATAGGGCAGAATGTGACTATGATTTTGCTGAACCTGGTGAAGAAGGGGTCTAATAGGTGTTTGGGGGCATTGGCGGGGTCTTACACTCACTAGATGAGTCCAAAGTATGACAGGTCCTCCTGGAGGGTGACTGTGATGCGATCAGGTGTTCCCACAAGTGGTATTTGAGGCTGCTGAGGATGATGAAGCCCTATAGTTGAGTGTCAGGGAGGGCGATTAAGTCTGCAACTGACTTTGGAAGTTGACTCAGAATCTGGGGGTCAGTAGATGAGGATGTCACTCATGGTGTAGTTGCCAGTATTGTGGAGTTTGACGATCAGATCGTCCATGATGCTGTTGGTGCTAGTTGAGGTGGTAATGTAACTGCAACAAATGATGGACGGAATGCTGAATGATTCAAATATTCTACCCCAGTCAAGAGATGATGGTTAAATCAACTTTTCTTTTGTCCACTACACCACCCCAGTTTGGACCCAGCCATATGCAAAGCAGTCTTGACCCTGTGGCTCATGGAAACAGTCCAGACCGCAATGCCAATCCAGGTCCTGCCTGGATCAGAAACAAGCATCCTGGGACCTGTTTCAGGGTATGTCACCCTTCATCAGCCAGGCTAGCTTGAATCCAGTGGCACAGTGAGCATGGGACCCACCCATCCCACTTAGGGCAAAAAGTGTAACTGCAACAAACGATGGACAGAATACTGAATTAATCGAACATGTTTACCCAGTCAAGAGATCTAGGTTAGATCTATTGTTCTTTTGCCCACTACGCCACCGCAGTTTGGACCCAATCATTTGCAAATCAGTCTTGACCTTGTGCCTCAGGGTAACAGTCCAGACTGAACTGCCAAGCCAGGTCCTCCCTGGAATGGAAACAAGCAACCTGAGACTGGTTTCAGGGTATGTCACCCTTCACCAGCCAGTCAGTGGAGTAGAGCACTGGATATGTTTTTTGAAGAGGATGGCGAGTCCTCCTCTTGGTCTATTTGTTCTGTCCTATTTAATGACATTGTATATGGGGGATAGCTGTGGAAATGTCTGGAGCCAATATGGGAGTCATCAGGTTTGCAAGGAGGAGCAGGTCCAGTGTGTGGTTGTGTTGCAGGTCCAAGATTTCAGTGGAATGGTTGGTGATGGAGAGGGTTTGGGGAGGAGTCAGGATAGGTACGGGTGAGGGTAGGATGAGATTAGGGTGAGGTGAGTGTTAGTGAGGGTGATGTGTGTGTTATGTGCAGTGCTTGCAGTGGTAGTGTTAGAGCTGGCATCTTTAGCAAGATATTCCTGTATCTTTTGCTTCTGACCTGTTTTTGATTGTGTGCTGCATTTCATTTTTGTTGGTTTTAAAACTCTGGGCACTTTTCCATTGATTATCAGTGCTAAAGTGCAAGTGCTCCCTATGTAAATTGTGACTGTTATTGGATATCGATGATTGGCATATATGATTTACTGGTAAGTCCCTAGTAAAGTGCACTGAGTGTGACCAGGTCATGTAATTCAAATGCTACTAGAGGGACCGGCAGCATTGATTTTGCCACCCACATGCGTAGCCCTGCAAACATGTCTCAGGCCTAACACTGCAGTGTCTGTGAGTGCAGTTTTAAATTGCCATGTTGACTTGGCAAATGTACCCACTTGCCAGGCCCAAACCTTTTTGTTTTTACATGTAAGATACCCCTAAGTTAGGCTTAACGTAACTCCACGGCAGTGTGCAGTGTATGTGAATGAAAGGACATGTACTGCCGTGTTTTCCATGTCCTAATAGTGAAATACTGCCAATTTAGTGTTTCACTATTGCAATTATTATCGCTACCATCGGTTATCATTGGAACTGCCTTATGACCTCTTACAGGTGTAACTTCCAATTGGGAAGACCCAAATGCTCAAGCATTGTATGGGCTGGATTATCTTCTGCTGTTGTGATAATGTGCCCTACCATGTTTGTAGGTCCACTATTTACAGAGATAAATATGGGGTGAGGGTTTTAACCTCTTCTCTTTGCCATATTTGAGTCTAAGGATAGATATTTGGAGTTTAGGGTCCCTGAGCTTTCAATTTAAAAATACATTTTTTAGTGAAGTTGCTTTTTAAATTGCCTGTTTGAAAACGCCTCTGTTAGAAAGTGGGCCTTTTCTTGCTGTACCATTCTCTGTCTCTGCCTGCCGTGGAATCCACGTATGGTTTAGACTGACAGTTGGGCTGTTTGTGCATTGACTCTACACAGTCACACAAATGGAGCTGAGGTGTGCCCTGCATATCTTATTGGCACTTAAACAGGCTGATGGGCCTTCCTGAGCTTGAGTGGTGAGAGGAGTTGTCACTGACACCTGAATAGGGCTGTGCCTGCTGTCACGCAATGCTGTCTCCACCCCCTGTAGTGGGTCTGGAGCCAGGTCAGGGAAAGGCAGGGTATTGTGCACTACAAAGACTTTCCTGGCAGAAACGGGTAAAAGTACTGAAGCTGTGACACCATAAGTTCTGAACACTCCCGGACTAAGAGGACATTTTGTCAAGAAGAAGAGCTTTAGAAGCTGTCAGGAGGGACTACCACTTTAATGTGTGCTTTGCTTTGTTTGCCTGCTGCTTGCTGCTTCTGTCTTGGACAGTGAAAGGACTGGACTTTACTTTCTATTTCCAATGCCAAGGTTCTCCAAGGCCTTTTGTGTGCTTGCCTCCTGTTAAGTCTCAAGGCCATCAAAGACTTCATCTTCACCACCTGAACTCCTCCACTGGGAGTTCTGACCTACCAAGTGGTGCCAATTCCAGTTCTGGGCCCTTGGAGATGGTATGGCTGCTAAAGAACCAAGTAAATTCATGCTTACTCTCAGCACCTGCTTTTCCAGATGCAGCACTGCAATGCAGTTGAAAAACCAATGCAGCGTCATGGTGTGGATAACGAATCGATGCAGCACCTGCTGCATGGCTAAACAATCTCAGCAGCCCAAGCATCTTGTCACTGACATCCATGGCGCATGCTCTAATTCCGACGCCAGCCCTGCTGTGCAGATTAGGAAATCAACTTATCGCCTACTTTGCAGCTGGAAAATCGACACAATGCATATTCCTCCACAACCGCATAGACCCAACTCATCTGGATTTTCAACGCATCATCCCTGAGCACCAAGTTCTTTATCAATGTGGCCAAGCAATAAGGAACTGAGGCCGTCTTTCTGGAGATCGATGCATCATCTCCCCCCACAGTAAAGAATCGATGCATTACCTCCCCTCACAGAAAAGGAATTGATGCATCACCTCTCCTGTGCTGCAGTAAGAAATCAACGCATCTCCCCCTCCACCCACCCCGGCAGTAAGGAATTGACGCATCACTTCCCCTGGGGTGAAGGAATTGGTGTATCACTTTGCTTTTCCAGCACTTCACCTCCCCTGCACCTATTTTTGTCTTCGTTTTTGATACATTCCTATAGTTTCTTATGGACGGAACTATTTTCAAAAGTGCTATTTTTACTTGTGTATGTTGGATTTTTGTCATTTTAGTCTTGTTTTATTCAAATAAATATTGATTATTACTTTAAACTGATGTGGTGTCTTTTTGCAGTGTTTTCATTGGGTTACTATCTGTGTTTGTACAAATACTTTATACATTGCCTCTAAGATAAGCCTGAATGCTCATGTCATGCTACCAAGGAGCTGAGCAAGGGTTGTCTTAGCTGTGTGACTCCCTTACCCTGACTAGAATAAGGATCCCTGTTCAGACAGGGTGTGCAAATGACTGCCAACTAGAGACCCCCATTTCTAACAGGTAGCATAAGGGTGTGTTAGGGTGCAAGGGAAGTATCTGGACACAGCACCTTTGACAGCGGCCAGTGAGGCTCAGCAGCAGCACTGGGAGGTGCATCCACAGTTCATGTTGAGGTGAGTAGCTGAGGAGTAGTGGCAATGGGTAGTTGGATAACCAGGAGTCCTGTCTCTGGGCATTGGCGGGTCATGGATGGGTGCAGACGGACTTGCCTTTGCGCTAAGGCTGCTATTAAGTGAGAATCAGTCAAAGGGAAATCCCTGGGTGCACACTCAAGTATGGACTAATATACTTCCGTACCTATCTCAAGGGATGCCTTTCACCGTTGTATGTCGGCAACAGCAGCATGGTTGCGAGCCAACGCGTTGCAATTCAATGGGTCAAAAACGGAGGTACTTTACTGCTCCTTGGACCGAACTCCTCGTACATTACCGGCTGACTTTTGGCCAACGTCCATCCCGGGTTTGGTGGAGGCTGCAGAATCAGCTCGCAATTTGGGAGTTCTATTTGAACCCAATTTGCAGCTTGATGCTTCCGTAAATAAAACGGCAGCGACGTGTATAGGCATTCTCCGTGCCCTACGGAAAATCTTGCCACTTCTTCCTCGGGGCTCCAGAGCAGAAGTAGTGCATAGTTCCATCCTCAGTAGGTTAGACTACTGTAACGCACTACTTCTGGGTGCCCCGAAGACTCTGGTCCTCAAACTCCAAAGGATCCAGAATATGGCCGCTAAATTGGCCTTGTCTCGACCGCGATCGGCCTCTTCATCGGCAGCTCTGGCCGACCTTCATTGGCTTCCAGTCCAGCAGAGAATTGCATTTAAAGCTCTATGTCTTGTTTTTAGGGCCCTGCATGGATTGGGACCAATACCCCTTTAGAATCTCTTCTCCTGGTATCAGGCAGCCAGACCTCTGAGATCCTCTTCGGCGTTCCTGGTAAGGGTCCCCAGGATAAATAGAGTGAGGATGGGTGGTCGTGCCTTTAGTTTTATGGCCGCCACGCTGTGGAATACTCTACCTCTGGCACTGAGGAGTTGCCATGATCTGCCTATGTTTAAAAAGGACCTTAAGACCCACTTGTTCCCCAGAGTAATGTAGCTTATTTAACAGATGTATGGATAGGTCTCAGCGCCAGGATACCCTTTGGGTGACAGCTGCGCTCAACAAGCAATAAATACAATACAATACAATACTATCTGTCTAAGCATACAATCTTCTAATTTGGAGAACTCAACTAGTAAAGAATAAAAAAGGGATTTAAATTTCCACACTAAAATTCGAACGTTCACAGTCTTTTTAATTAAAACATAAAAGAATTTACACCAATTGACAAATTAAAATTTCAAAGAAAAATCTTTGAAAGAAATGTTTGTAAAACAAAAAGCAAGTAATCATAACAGTTCATTTCAGTTCATCACATACATTCTAAAATTGAAATGAAGTATTACACATCCTAGTCATCTAAGGTAAAAAGAAATTTACAGATAAAAATTACAGTTAGTCACAATAAGGAACCTACACAACCCCCAACAGAATGTGGTTAGCTGATGTCTTTACCACCATTAATTACTGGATCCAGAGGTCATAAATTGATCAAGGAGTGACGGCAAGAGTACCACTTATATGTGCATATCAGTTGCTCACTAGACCTTTCTTGGATTCAATATAAAAAAAATGTGTTGACGCGTTTCGGTGCAAGGAACACAAAGTACTGTGGCACCTTCCTCAGGACTGCCATTTCTTTGGGGTCACCGGCTTCAAAGAATATTGCTTGACACCCTTTCTGTGGATATATGGGGAAAAGCAAGGTATAACTATTTTTGCAAAGTTCATGGTACACAGACATAATCTAGTCTTCTTACTGTACAATTGTATTCTTTCCACAAGTACTATAGTTCTACACATTCTTGTTTGTACATAGATATTCATTTTCTGCCTCCTATAAGATCTTAAGGGGTCATTCATTTGTTACATACGTTAAGTCGTGCTTAATACGGAGGTTCAATTTTCCCGATTCGATCATATTAGCAACCTTCCTATGAGTCATATGAATTAACTCAGACAAGCATTTCTTGGTATCATTTCCCTCCGTTTCCATTTTAGTGTGGAAATAGGGGGGGATTAGGGGCTAAAGGATCCGCTGAGGGCTCTGTTAAATCTATTCCCGCCCTTCACTCCATTCCCCTTAACTCTTGTCCATTATTCAAGTTCTTACCGTGAGGGTTTAAGGCAGGGCACCAATAATGGTGTGGTGTATTGATTCTGGTCCTGGCTGCAGGAAATGGGTTACCGGTCTTCATAAATAGGAGCATAGATGGTATACTCAATATCTTTGTTTTCTGAGAACCATCCCTATCATGCATATAAGCGTCAGATTTATTTACCTTTTTAATATAAAGGGGGAACTGTGACGGAAGGCCTCTTCTCCTCCTTATTTGTCAGTAATACCACCTCAGCTTTCCTTATGCCAGCTGTTTGAAAGTCTAATGTAGGCAAGAACACATAACACTATTTAGGACTAATACCACCCTCTTTTTTATGCCATTCTTCCATCTTAGGTTTTCTTTCATGCTATTAAGTGAGAGCAGGAGGGGAAAGAGCTTAGGAAAGTGGGTGGTCTATGCGAGTGGCAGAAAGTAGACAGGGATCATGAGAAAGGAGGTTGAAAAGGCTGCAGTGGTAGAAGAAGGGCACAAAGGAAAACACAAGAAGAAAAAGGAAGGGGCGCAGGAGAGCACTTAAGAGGGCTAAACTCGAAAATGGGCTGAGACGAAAAGAGGCCAAAAGAAAACAAGGATTGAGTGAGAAAGGTAGAGAGAAAAGTTAAAGAATGAAATGCAAAAACAAAGAAGTGTGGCAAAGAATAAATGAGAGAAAGTGATACATGCCCAGAAAAGTAGCAGAGAATGAGTGAAAAAAGCTTAAAAATCTGCAGAATGAGTGAGAAATAATGGGAAACGCACAAGAAAGTGTCAGAGAACGAGAAATTACCAGAGAAGCAGCAAAGACAGACTGAGAAATTCACAAATAAGGCAAGGAATGAATGAGAAAGAATGAGATATGCATTGAAAACGGCAAGGAAAGGTTGAGGAATGCCCAAGAAAGCAGCAGAAAATAAGAGAGAAAGGAAACCGCAAAGCCCAGAAAGCAGCAAAGGGAGTCATAAATGCTGAAACAGGCGAGGGGTAAACAAATGAATGAGAAAGAATGAGAATTGCACAGAGAGTTGGCAAAGAACGACTGAGAAATGCACAAAAGAACTGCAAGGAATAAGGGAGAGAGAATGAGGGATACGCAAAAAGTGACAAAGAAAGGGTGAGAAATGCACAAGAGCGCAGAAGAACAAGAAGGAAGCGAAAGGTCAAGAAGAAGGAGAGAAAAGTTTGAGGCAGGGAGCCTAGTGACAGTGCTGACAGGGTCGAAAGAGCTGGATCTGGTCGTAGGACCTGGCACAGGTAAGGTCGTAGGTGCAAGACTGTGCCCAGGAGAAGTCCCAGACAATATATAGGAGAGTGCTACCTGAGGATAAGGAACTAGCCCTGTCATAAGTGCATTCATTGAAGCATGGTCCCAGGCTCACAGTCTTTATGAGCCAAACTAGATTCTGGAATCTGCAATCTCCTATTTTGCAGAATGCCACATTGTCAATTAGCACAACTACTGAATTGGTCTTCGAGAGAAAACAAAAAGCATTCTAATTATTAGCCAAATACTGACCGAATATTCTTTAAAATTCTTCCTAGACTTTACAATGAATTCCATCTAAATCATTATAAACAATAGTATTATATGCAACTTAGATCTTGCTTACTTAGTAAATTGGGGAAACAGCCCTTCTCTTACCTGGTGATATGGGACTGCTCTAGGAAACTGATATCAAGCATTTATTTGACTTTGCTCAAACTACTCTGGGGCATATTAGCAAGGAATAGCAATATTTATCGCAAAATGCGCTTAGCACACTTTTTTTTTATTGCTGCCTATCACTGGATATGTTAGCGGAGAAAACATGCTATTAGCAACGTTTTTCTCCATTGTGCTAAAATATTCAGCGATAGCGGCGAAATGCGTGAATACTGCTGGAAGTCCAGCAATATTTATGCATTAACGCCAATGGGGACTTAACCTGACAACCCACCTACATTGAATAAACAGGTAAGTCATGTTTTAGCAGGCATTAGATTATGGCGATAATCACGCTTAGCGCAATTTTTTTTATCGCTTTGCCTGCCTTGCTAATAGGCGATAGCTGTGTTAGCGACTGCTTTCAGTCGCTAACAATTTGGGCACACCCACTTTGCATGTCATTAGCGATAAATATCGCTGACATGCATAGCAGGCCCCAAACCGTTCGTAATCGCCTAAAAGTTGTCGCTAACAGCAGTTAGCGACAGCTTGCTGATAGGGCGATAAAAATATCGCCGCTTTAGTGGCAAAAAGTTCTGCCAAAACGGCGATATGGCCCTTGTTAGCATGCCCTTCTATTCGGAACCGACAGCCAGAGTTCTTTACACTAGTGTTAGCAGAGACTCCAAAAACAATACTCAGAAGAAATCTGGCAGAAACTACTGGCCACAAATGATACAGCGCTCAGAAAGTTCTGGTTGAAATTCAGCTACATTAAAATCATACAAGATTGGCATTCACTCCACTTGCTGGAGAGGTCAATCAGACGGGGTGGCTTCGCCTATTCTGCTGAAGTGCTTAGGACGAGCTCTTACTGGAGCTTCATCTAGACCCAAATAAAATCAGCAAGCAAGGTTCGATTTACCCTATCAGTCGAATTAGCCAATCTTCATGAAACACTATGCATAAAAAGTGTTGCCTCGATTGTACACTAGCAGTGGATAAACTCTGGGGCATATTTAAAAGAGGAGTTGCGTCGCTCTTGCAAGCACGACGTAATTCCAAAATGTGATTTATGAAGCTAAGCAAGGGCCCGCTTGCGTAGCCCTGAGTGGCTTCATATATCAGGAGTAACGCAATGCAGCGCAAATCGCTGCAGTACATTATTCTGCCCTGGGAAGGTGATCCATGGGTGTTGCGTGGGTTTTCCCATTCAACTTCCATGATTTTTAACACATTCTGTAGCCCACATTCAAAGGGAAATATGCCTCAGGGGATTGTTTTTGTGCAGGATTGTACCCCTTCCTGTGCAAAAACAATCCTCTTTACAACGCAGGGTGCCTGCATTGGCGCTAGGTAGCCAAAATGGTGCTAGCGCATGGACAAATGCAGGAAGGTGCCGTAGTTTAATAAACAACACATTACTACCCTTTCCATGTCACACAGCGCAGTAAGGAGAGTAGCTGTGCTGCGTGACTTTACAGTAAATATGCCCCTCTTTGTCCTTAGACGATGGAAATCCCTGCTGTCTCCCTCTCCATAAGAATGATGCGAGACCATGGCACAAGTGGTAGTTCATGAGCGTCTGATTTACAAACTGGACGATCAACTAACCTCCTTCAAGGATATTAGGAGACCATATATTTGCATCTGAATCTTAAATCTTAAAATCCTATGGTTGAATTACTGATTTCTCGCTAAATTATCGGACTATTGGAATTGAGTGTGAAGGGAGTGGGGATGGGTCAAAAAGTCTTGAACAAGTCTTCTTTTTTCTTTACTTATCTTTATCTTCTTTGCATACTCTTATTTCCAGACGAGCTACTATTAAACTCACAGATGCAGTCTTTATATATACCACTTTGATTTATCTCTGTAGTTCATCAGACAATAACGTTTAGCGATTTGTGCCATAACTTGGAAGCACAAAATTCTGTTATGATTATGATCATATGTATTTTTCGGGTTCACTATGGAGATCACGCTCTCTTTGGAATTCCTGAAAATCAAATAACAAAGTTAACACAACTCTGCTTTTAAAGGGGATGTGCTGTCTGCTCAGCCATTCTCTCTATGTACACATGTCAAATTATGACAAAAGTGAACCTGTTCTGGGTGTAGCAGTAAGTAAACATGATACTGGCAGCACTTTTCAAGCACAGACAACACCCTTTCCTTGAAAGGCTATTACGAGTTTAGAGAAAGTAGCTAGTTCTTCTATTATTTGTTGACTCTACTAAAAATATTTGTGACTGCTCCCACCAGGGGAGTATTTCTTTGATTACGACTTCCTGCCTTGTTAAAAAATTCTTCCGCCCATGCAAACCCCTTCTCGCACAGGTTCCGGAAATAATACGTTTGCAAGTAAGATCCACCGCTTGGATTTTCACATGGTGAATTTCGGCATGTGAAACTTTCTGAGATTTACCAGGTGATAAATCCTGCTGAATACTTTTGGTGCGCTAAACACCAAAGATCTCCATGTTATGCCTCGTTTTCAGGGCTAAACTCATACTAGCCGGCATTTACCACATCTGATAAAAAATTATCCCCAAAGTATCCTTATTATTGGGTGCAATTATAGAAGCATATAAACTCATATTCCATTCCTTGGTGGTTAATATCATCGGTGCTGTGAGAAATTGGATTGTTGGTTGATTGGGGTGTGAGCCCTGGTCAAGCAGCAGCCAGGATCCATTGCAGGGTGAACCACAAGATGTCCCTAAAATAACCTGTGCTTAAGCCTGGGTAGCTTGGTACACAAGCAGCCAGGCATAACTTGGAGGCAATGTGTACATTATTTATGCAGCAAACAAATGGTAATAAAGTGAAAACGCAACACAATAAAATTTCGAAATCAAATTAGATACATTGATTATAGTTTAATACATTGACACAAAAATGACAAAAATCCAATAATTAAAACCATAGATATTGATTTTTAACCCGTTGGACGCTCACGACGATCTCAGCTCATCATGAGGCACAGTGGAGCTTGCTCATGATGAGCTGAGCTCATCATAACCGCCGCGGAACGTCCACGCGGGGATAATTCCCCACCTGTGCGGGGCGTTCCATTGAGTGGGCGGAGTCATGATGACCTCAGCTCGTTATGAGCACAGCTCCACTGTGCAGGGTGACGAGCTGAGCTCGTCACGAGCACCACGGCGCCGTGCGCGGTCCCCTTCCCCCCGAACCGTGGGGGAATTAGCCCCGCAGGGAAGGGGTTAAATAATTATGTGAAAATAGAGCCAAAAAGCACAAAGCATCAAAAAGGGATATCTTGTTGGTAAAAAGTCAAAATTTCTGACCAACCGCAATGAAGCTCAGAACGGCTACAGGGACGAGGCTTAGCCCACTGAGCAAAAGTACCTTGGTCCGGGTTGCATCAACGTCAAAGATCCTGTAGATGATGAGGATGCAGAGTTCAGACAAAGCGATGCACTGGTTAAAACTCCATGCAACAGCAGTGATGCACTGGTCCTAGTCACCCAGAGTGGACAATGCATCAGCTCTGATTAGAGTAGATAGTAAGTTTATTTGCATGATTAATTAAAACCATTTCAATAACATTCACATTAAAAAAGTGGAATGACAATCAAAAGTGTGAGATAGTGATACTTAAAAAATGTATTCCGTAATGCATTATGTGCCATTATTAAAGTCACAACTTCCAGTCATTAGGAACATGTAAAAGTGAAATAGTTAAGAGTGATTCAGTAGACCAGAAGACTGGCATTTGTCGACTAACAGTGTCTAGAATTGACTTTTCCTTCTCCACCTATACCAAATTTAAAACACAAACCTTATAGTTAAGATATAGTATAATGTAGCCACTGAATCATAAAAACAGCATTAGGTGGCTAACCAATTGGCAATTATCAACGCATTCGTGCTAGTCATAAATGGCACGATAAATGCAATAAGCTCAAAGTAGTTGAGTACAATAATTAGGTTAGCAATCCAATCAGAGTAAGTGGCTAGCAACTTAAATACTTTACAACAAGTTTGTATGCAAGTTAGACAACAATTAAAATTATAAATTACTTGTTGCCTATGATGAGATCTCATTATACTTTCTGCGTTAGAACTAACATTATTTAAAAGGACAATAGACCCAACTTTTTAGAAGGCTGGTAGCTTAGAGCATCTTTAAATTCGTGGCAGTCTCAAATGATTTATGACCAAGACTCAATGTGCACCCTGGCCTCAGTGATCAGACAAAACAGCATTAAGAAGGTAGTTGCTTAAGTTATTGTTAGCATGGTTACGGCAGGCCCCAGTTATTAAAAAAACAATTTCCCTATGTCTGGTAGAGGACAGTGAGTAAGTGCAGAAAATAAGTGTTTATTCGGTACTTAGTGAGTTAACATTTTTATAACGACCCTCTTGGGTGGCTCCGGACGCCAGGCGGCGGGTCGTAGGATGCATACGTTGCTGAAGTGCTGTTGGGATATTGAGGCCTGTTTTGACATGACATCCTTTACTTCCACCAATTACTTGCCGAGCCCTTCAGGTGTGTCTTTGCTGTTTAGTCTCTTTTCAGGTGTTTTCAGGAATCTCACCAGGCATCAATTTCACAGTACGTCCTCGCCAGAGAAACACGCTCTTACCACCTGCCTGCATGTTCGTATTCAGTCAGTCAGTCAATTATCTTTATTCGATTATTAAAAATCATAAAAGAACGAGCATTTTTACATAGCAACATTTCATCAGAACACAAGTTAATACATAGTTATAACAGACAATCAATGTTTAAAAACACTAAAATCGCAATATACAAAATGAGTCATACGAAAATGTTAAGAATATTAAAAAGAGACTTTTGAGAGAAAAGGCGTTTAAAATCAGTGAAATAAAAAGGGAAGTCAATATTCAGGAGTAAGGTGCCTAATTCTTGTGTGGTGCTTATTTATATGTGCTCCTGCAACTAAAAAACTAGCAACATGAAAGGCTACTCTTGCATTGGGAAGGAGTTGCAGGAACATCAGGGCTGGTTTTACCTGAATAAAACCTAGATTGCGCAGAATTGGAAGCAAATATCTTTTTCTAATCTCAGTATAATGACCGCAGAACATGGTAAAGTGAATCCTGTCCTGGGTGGAAAAGTGATCGGAATCACATGGTTCAGCATTATCAGGTCTATTCCAAATTTTAAAATTGCCCAGAATGAAGTGGATCAAATCAAAACGGAATCTCGTTAGAAGGAAACGATGGTATGGTTTAGTTACCAGGAAAAGGTATGGTTCCATTCCTGGGACAGATGTCAACAAACAGTGTTTCCTAACCATGGTTTTTTTTAACTCTATGGCTTCCCTCTCCATAACATATAAGTTTGTCAGGGTATTTTTTACTATTTTAAGATCTTCCTGTCTTATCAAATCTGGAGATGAGAAAAGCTCCGGTCGGCCGGCTAAAGTTAGCTGCGTTTGTACGTATTTTACCCACGGGATGTTTTGGGCTCTGTCCAGGGCTAGACAATCTTTTAAGATAATGTGATTTAATGTAAGCTCCTGGTTAAGCCAAGTTTTCATCCATCCGATGACTGGGGCTAGTTTTAAAATGTCAGTTATATAGCCCAATCCTAGCTCTGTGTGTAATGCATAGGTGGGAGTCGATTGGGGGACAGAATGCAGGGTTCTCAGAAATTTGTTTTCTACTTTCTGGATTTTGTCATGATTAGTGTACCCCCAAATAACAGAGCCGTACTGGGCAACAGACAAACATTTTGCTTTATAGACCTTAATAATGCTTTCCATGGGACGGGCACCTAGTTTTTTAGCAAAGCCAAGCAACCCTGCTGCCGCTCTTGCAACAGCGTTGCTTTTAACAGAATTCTGGGGGCCCCAAGTGCCCTTTTCATCGAAGGTCACCCCTAAATATGGAAAAGATGGGACTCTCCTGACCTCTTTCCCAGCACAAAAAATGTTTTCAACTTTCTTTTCCTGCCGGCAGCTCCTGCAATCATTACGTGAGATTTCTCTGTATTGGTTTTCATGTCCAACGAGGTCATGAAGTCCCCAAAAGATGAAAGGAGTTTATTTAGTGCCACTCCGGAGCATGCCAAAAGAACTGCATCGTCCGCGTACAGGAGGACAGGTATCTTTGTCTCACCTGCACACGGAATATCAGTGTGGGATGCTGCCAAGACTACCTCAAGATCGTTTATGTAGAGAGTAAAGAGGAGGGGGGCAAGGATGCACCCTTGCCTAACCCCCTCTCTGACTTAAAGTGGCAAGTGCATCTTCCTTCCCTAGTCACTCTGACCAAGGTCATAAGGTCCCTATGTAGCTCATCCAGGTATCCAACCAAAGGGGGGTCGATGCCCATGGTCGAAAGGATCCTCCACAGCTTTGACCTGTTGACCAGGTCAAAGGCTGAGGAGAGGTCCATAAAGGCCATGTACAGAGAACCCCCCTTGGCGATTACGTATTTGTTTATGATTAGTTCTAGGTTTAGGCACTGGTCTAAGGTTCCTCTTTTGGCTCTAAAGCCGTATTGTGCGTTTGATAGGACACCCTTCCCTTCTAAAAGCTGAGTCAGTCTTCCTAAAAGGACTCTTCCCATGATTTTAACACTAGAATCAATGAGAGAAATTGGCCTATAACAGGCCGGATCTGTCCTCTGTCCTTTTTTAAAGATCGGTACTATCGTGGACTTGGCCCAGCTAGTAGGAAAAATGAGATCCCTTGTAGCATTAAAAATGTTTGTGAGAATCTTGGTGCTTAGTTCAGGGGCACTCTTGAAGAAATCTGCGGGGACCCCATCGGGCCCCGGTGCCTTTTTATAGAGTGTGTCATTAATTGCTTTTTTCACCTCCTCTAAACTAAAGGGAGAGATGGTAGTTGTTGATTGTGTGAGTGGCATCTCGCAGTCTGAGGTGGTATCAGTACAGCTATATATGTTACTGAAATGTGTCACCCACTGTTCGTCTGGTATAATGCAATCTGCTCTCTGATTCTCTAGTCCCGCGAAGTATGGGTGGTTTATTATTGCCCAGAATTTGGCGCTATCTCTCTGTATATCAGGCAATAATAAATCACTCCAGGCCTCCTTTTTTATCTCGGATTTCCTCACCCTGATAGCGTGACTGTATTGTTTCCTCAGTGATGCTATCTGCTCTTTATCTCTGGGTTTGTTTTTTAGAGCCTTTAGGAGGATTGAGTGAGCCTTGGAGCAGTTTGAGTCAAACCATCTGGGGCCCCTGAGCCTATTAGGCTTTGTCTTTACGGTCAGGTCTAAATTGACCTGACGGCAAATAACATTGAAAGCCTCTATCATGGTAGTACCAGAATTCTTATTATCCAAACAAATGGCAACCTCCCCCTCAACTTTAGCCAGAGTTTCCTGTTAAAAGGTGATTGGGGTTACTTGATCCCATTTCAGTCTACGATTCTGATCTCTCTGGACTAATTCTGTCGCGCATAAAGCATCAATCTCCCTTTTTCCCAAGACTCCCTGTGATATGGTCTCTAGAATCACAGGGTTGTGATCGCTAAAAACTGTGGTTTCTACCTTATAGTTAATAACTTCAGGCAGAATACTAGAAGATAAAAAATTATAATCTATAATTGTGCCTGTGTCATTGCCCACATATGTCGGTAACCTCGGGCCTGTGGAGCAACTACATGATTCATAAAGGTTAAAAGTAGCTAAGAGCAATTCCAAAGCCTCTCCGCGTGATGTGTGTTCAAAATGCGGTGGAGAGGAATAGGGGGAAGATTCCTCGTATTCCACGTGGCAATTCGCATGGCATGGGTGGATGTTAAAGTCTCCCATAAGGATCACCTCATACCCATGGGCACTATTCTCACTGTGGGTGGACAGGAATTTCTCTAGAGTTACCAAATGCTCGTTTGGGGTTTGACTGACGGGGGAATTATAAAAATTAACAAGTAATATGGGGTGGGAGTTTGATGTTGTTAGTTCAACCGCTAAACAATTTTTTGAGTTAGATTTATTATGTCTTGGCTTTCCTTGAATATCTAGTGAGATATATATAGCCAAGCCCCCCTTTGCCCTTCCTGCTTTACTAGGATCTGCAGGTACAATAAAGTGGGAAAAGCAGTCCAGAACCAGTCTGTCTGACGTTTCCCAGGTTTCTTGAAAGGCAAGGACGTCGTAGGATCTGATTATGTCCAGCCAGTTCTTGTTGTTATATTTGGCTCTGAGACCAGCGATATTCCAGCTCATAATTCTGCAGACCCTAATACCTGCAGAATTCCGAACTGATGAACTAAGAGCAGGCTGAGGACCCTCACCATTACTATCTTGTCTAGGGGAGAGTCAATCGTTTTGATCCATGAAGGATAACGGGGCATAGCGATTGAATAGTTGAAGGGGTTGTGCAACAGGATTATGCTGTACTGAGTGATAATGGGCTGCTGCATTATACCTTGGGTCCTGGCCCCATCTGAGGTTCGAATCCCAATTGCTGTCCCACCCTGGCGCAGGGGTCCTTGGATAGGTAACTTTCTGCTGTTCACCGTAGAAAAACTTTAGGGTTAAGGGAACAACAGTACCCCGTCTGCGTTGGGGAGGGAATAAGTTAGCAAGAATGTTGGGAAGGACGTCTTGACTTGAGAAACTCACTGCCACACAGTCCCCTTTAAACTTTTTCGGCCGGTTTCCCAACCAGGGGACCCTAGTTGCTGACTTGATTACACTTGCCAGATAGTGCTTTCCCCCTGGTGCTAGCCGCATGTTACTGGTTAGCCAGTGTAAGGCCTTGCTTGTGAGAGAAGTGGGGCTTTCCACTGTTCCCCCTTCCAGGTGAGGGACATTTGCTAGAACTAAAACCACTGGTGTGGCTTCAACTATGAATTGTAGGGGGTCCGTTGAGTGAGCTTGTACTGGGGGGATATTGACCGAAGGGGTTCTGTCTGTTGGAATGTTAACTGATAAAGGACCCTCATTATTAACAGTCAATGTTGGTGGGTGAGATGGTGAGTTCTCCTCAGGCTGCTGGTTTCCTACGCCTTCACCTACAGCCTCTCCAACAACATTTCCCCCTGTGTTATTTCTCAAATTTGTAACTAGCGTAGTTATATTTTCTACCCCACCTGCAACCATAGTATGAAGTCCACTCAACTTCTTGACCTCCGCTTGCAGTTTATCAATTTTTGATATTAGAGGTTTAATAATAGCGTTGATTTTTAACTCAAGGAAATCGGCAATTTTTTCAAAAAAAGCATCCTCAAAAGTGTGATTTGATTTATCCTCAACACTATTCACTTGCTTAGGTTTTGGGGTAATAGCCCTCTTCCGTCTTGTCCCTGATCGTAACCCACCCCGCTTTGGTGGATTTTTGGTGCATAGTGTTCTTGGCCTGGCGGCATGCCCTATAGGCGACTGCTCGTCCGATGAAACGCGAGTCTGTTTCTCCTGTTCGGAGTCAATGTCAATGTCAGTGTCGCCCTCAGCCTCTGCATTGGGTCCCTCAGAGGCCGGGGCTACGTTAACAGATGAGCCTGTTGTTCCTTGAGAAATAGGGCCGCTAGTAATGGCCACGCAATGAGCTTCTTGCAGTATGGTGTCATCAATCAAAATAGATGCGGAAGGGGACAGACATCGTAAATCAGGGGATTGGCTCAACCCCAGAGACTCTCTTCTCTGCATGTTTATTTTTTTAACAGTCTGAACAAGGTAATTGTCAATAGTGTTTTGCGGGACTTCCTCAGGTTTTTTAGGCATGTTTACAAAATACACGCAAACTCAGTGTTGTGCAAACAAAATGGCAGGTAGCAAATTCTTAAAGCAGTAATTCTTACTTGGAGAATGGGTAACGCAAGTATTTCCTGCAGCGTTTCTGGCCCTGACCCTGCCTCCTCCTGCCGATGAGGGCCGTAGATGGCCTGCCCTTTGCCCGGGCTTAGCCCCGGGCGTCCCGCGACGCGGGGGTTCTTCTCAATTTATGGCGCCTGCTGGCGCTTTCTGGCGTGTGTGTCGTCACCTAGCACGCGCCGCCGCGAGGCCTGCCGGGTGTTGTGGTCCCCGGAGCGGCGGCGCGGAGTCTGATGGCTTTGTGACTCTTGGCGGTGGCGGCTGGAACGGCTGCTGCTTTTAGCGCCCTTATCTGACTCTCGGCGGTGGCGGCGGTATGTGATTCTCCCCCGCTCTGCCGGGGTTCTTCTCAATTTATGGCGCCTGCTGGCGCTTTCTGGCGCATGTGTCGTCACCTAGCACGCGCCGCCGCGAGGCCCGCCGGGTGCTGTGGTCCCCGGAGCGGCGGCGCGGAGTCTTATGGCTTCGTGACTCTTGGCGGTGGCGGCTGGAACGGCTGCTGCTTTTAGCGCCCTTATCTGACTCTCGGCGGTGGCCGCGATATGTGATTCTCCCCCGCTCTGCCTGGGTTCTTCTCAATTTATGGCGCCTGCTGGCGCTTTCTGGCGCGTGTGTCGTCACCTAGCACGCGCCGCCGCGAGGCCCGCCGGCTGCTGTGGTCCCCGGAGCGGCGGCGCGGAGTCTGATGGCTTCGTGACTCTTGGCGGTGGCGGCTGGAACGGCTGCTGCTTTTAGCGCCCTTATCTGACTCTCAGCGGTGGCGGCGGCACGCGACTCTCCCCGTGTTCGTATTCTTGCATGGTTCAAGAGTGGCCTTAGTGGTGCTCTGCGTTCGCTCATATGTTCTTTGGATATGCATAGCAGGTGGATAAAGTCTTCGATTTCTTCCCCGCACAGACGGTAGTGGAATGATGTCAAGGCAAGGCAAGGGACGCATCCATGACGGTAAGTGGAATACAGAGGGTAGGATGCAAAGGCGGTACCATAGGCATTTCTCTTCGGTGGATTTGGTGAAGCCAGTACATGAATAGATCTAGGGAGCTGCCTTGGAGTAGCTATGTAGAGTGAACCATCCATGCACCCTGTCTGCCAGTAATGCTTCGTTCTCTACCAGGGAAATTCTTTTGACAGTTTTGTTAACAAGCTTTGTAAAGCTTGTTGTCTGTCCCTGAGGTCTCCCAGGAACCCCGCAGGCCTAATTAATCTAGAGAATCTTTCAGATAGGCACTTGCTGCACCTTTCTCTTTCGTGGAAGTTTTTCCTGAATCACTTCGACCAGTGGAGAGAAGCTTCAGCCAACAATTTTAATTCTTCAGTTTCTTTGCGCCACTGCTGTTGCTGTACCTCTCCTGTTCAGTGCTTCCTTGTGGGCAGTGAAGGATCCTTTACTACCTATAATGACTCCTAGATATTTGTATTCTTGGACGGTTTCCAGCTGTTGTCTTGTCAGGTACCTGCAATGAGCTCCTTTTCCCCTATGCTGGTTCAAGTGCATTACTTTTGATTTATCCAGATTTATACTCAATCTGTTTTCGACTGAATAGCTTTGGGTAGCATCTAATAGGTGTTGGAGGTCTACCGGTGTTCGGGTGATGAGAAAAAGGTTGTCCGCAAATAATAGATTAGAAAGGGCGAGCTCCCCCATTTTTTGTATTTGTCATGCCCAATTGACAGGTCTGCCATGAAGAGATTAAACAGGGTTGAGGCTAATACGCAGCCCTGTTTCAACCCAATTATGGTTGGAATCCTTCTTGAAAGGTAATCTCTGGTCCCTAGTTTCACTTGAACCCATGTGTCTGTATGCAGAAGTATTAGCTGCTTGGGGGGAGGGAGGGGGGTATTCCATTTAGTGGGTTTGTGGCACAATTAGTTTCTATCAATACGGCAAAAGCCGGGCTGTAATCGATAAAGCAGACATGCAGTGGCATGTAGCTGCTACTGTAAAGTTGATCAGCAGGGAGAGAGTAAGAATGTTGGTGGTAATTTCCATATGCCTGCTAAACTCTGTTTTGTTAAGAGGGATAACTGCATTTTCTATTGAGCAGGATGTCAGTACCTCTAGTATGAGGCTGGCATAATATTTGGTCACATTATCTTTTAGGGCTACCAATCTGTAGTTTTTGGCCCCATTCCGGTCACCCTTTTTGCAGATTGGGGAGATTATTGAACCTCTCCAAGAGGCTGAAATTGTCTCTGTTTGAAGAATCAGTTCACAAACCGGTTTCAGGGCTTCCGCCCAGGAGTCATTGTCTAGCTTAAACAAGATCAGAGGGATTCTGTTAGGGCCTGGAGCGCCCTCTCTTCTGCCCATGGCTATCCTCATGGAAATTTGAATGGCACAGATTATGATTGTAGAGGATACCTGATTGTTATGTGTTTCATAAGTTCTCGATTCCTTCGATTGACCTGTTGTAATTTCTGCATTAGTGTTTCTGCAGGATTTGTTGTTAAAGTGATACTAGAGAAAATTTGCCCAGGCCTCTTTTGTCAGGAGTGAGCTGATCCCATGAGCTGTAGGGTATTGTAACTTATTGATCGTGTGCCAGAATCGTGAGCTGTTGTTACTCTTTATGTCGTACAGAAGCCTGACCCATAGACTCTCTTCTAAGATGGCAAAGTACTTTTTCCACGTTTCTTTTAGTTGCCTCAGATCCCTTAGGATATTAACATATGGACTGTGTCTATGAAGTCTCCGTATTGGTTGATTTATAGCTTTCATAAGGTGCCAGATTCGCACATTCTGTGAGGTGGAGGGACTCCTGTGTTGTGGTTCTGCTGTTCTCCGTAGACGTGGCTCTTTTTTTTTGCTTTGTGGTCTTCCCCTAATGCCTCTGTAAGGCTTTCCCTTCCAGTGAATGCATCTGGTCCTGTCATTTGATTGTCCTGCAGGAGAATTTTTGCCAAGGCCAGCATTCTTTCTGGTTCATGAATTTTGTATTTGAGCCTTGTATTGTTTACTGTATGTATGGAGCTAGGCTTGTCTGATGGCTGTTTTGAGATTGCAACCTGCTTGGCCATCATGATCTCTTGTGGGAGATCATCACTTTTGTTCTTTATATTCCTAGGTGATAATCTGCTATTTTGGAGAACAGTGGGAGCGATACAAAAGTGTAGTCTATTGTTGCGCTGGTTTCTGCAGTGTAGAATGCGGCAGCTGGGTTACGATCTCCTGCAAACTGGCCTTTTAGTACACAATGTATATGTTCAAGATCCCTAGTAGTTTCTTGGCTAGCGTAGTTTGCCTACCCCAATTGTTACCATCCCGTGGCGGAATATGCCATGCAAATCGGTGTCCTCGCAGTGAGTTATCCTCGTCTTTTGTACCCAGCATATGGAGCTTAAAATCACCAGTTATTATAAAATTGGAGGTTTGCTCCCCCATTATCAATCTGGTTAGATCCTCTCCCAGCTGGTTGATGCCCTTGGCCTTATCTCGTGGACGTAAATATACATCAACAAATACCAGCTGTAGTTCTTCATTGGTGGCTTGTACTGTCACTTTAAGAGCTTGTGTTGCCTTAGACAATGCTAACTTGAAGGCCAGCTCTTTCACTGCAAATCTGCTCTTTATGGAGGAATATTTTGCAAGTCCTCCTTTAAAGTGACCAAATTTGTCTCTTTTTCAGTAGCTGGAAGATGATGTAGCTTGAAGCCATGTGAGTGGAATGGTTGGTGTAGCCAGGTCTCTTGTAAAAGGATAAGGTCAAATATGTAAATATTGCAGTAACTTCCAGTCTGATTTCTTTTTTCCCATACCGTTTATGTTCCAGGAACATAACTATATGATATTGTTGGCTGATGATGAGGATTTCTTTCTATGTCAGGGGTTATGGCTTCAAGTATTTATTGTGCTAGCTAGCCAACCCCAGTCCTGAAGTTCTGGTTGCAGATTAACTAGCCCCCTGGTAGGTTAATTCCTCCTTGCGCCTTGGGGATGTGCGGCATGAACCCTTAATACGGAGTTTGGCCTTGTCATGGCATGCTCATGGCGGTGTTCAAGATTGTCCTTATGTCTAGCTAGCAGAGATTGTGATAGGGTATCAGTTTGATTCCTGAAACACTCAGGGGCCCATTAGGATGGCGGGAGATTTGCCCCCGCCAGGCTGGCGGTAGCCACCGCCGGCCTGGCGGGGGCAATCCACCCGCCATCCTCACCTGAATTTCCCCCGCCATATTAGTATGGCGGGGGAGGGGGACCGCAGTGCACGGAAAGACCATCCAATGCTTTTCCGCCCCGGTCGCCTTTCGGCTGGGACGGAAGAGAATTAATATGGTGGTGGTGTCTATTAGACACCGCCAGCCATATTACAATGGGCTTGGTTAGATGCCTTTCCATGGCGGCGATGCCGCCACGGATCGGCATGCGGTCTTCACTCTGGGGCCCCCTGCTGGCCCAGACACAGCGCGGTGCCTGCCGCTTCGTGTATGCAAATGCATACATGCATTTTTAGCATTGTGGCGGGCGGTGCAGAAAGCACCGCCCACCACACAGTTAAAAATGAGGGATTCCTCGGATGGCCTCATTGCTGTAGCCTCACCCCCTGAGGTGAAGGTGGCCTTGATGCCCTGACTTATTACTTTCCACCTCCACCAGAAAGTTCTCCTCTTGAGTTTGTTCATTTTCCATGCTTGTTCTGATCTCTGGAGCCTCCGCGACTGGTTAGTCAATAGCAGCCTCTGCGGATAGAGGGGAGATAGCCTGGAGTGCAGCCAGTTTGGTTTTACTTACTTTCCTTATGCCCGTCAAGAGATCTTCCATCACAGATGGTAGTGTTGATAGCTTCTCTACAATTGCAACACATGTGCTGATTGCTTGTGTGAGCTGCATTTCAGTTTGGTCCCGTCTGATTAGATTATTAAGGTCAGCCAGTTTAGCGTCAATATTTGAGACAGAAATGGATAATGTATTTAGAAGTGATAGATGAATGTCCAATTTGTCAGACTGATATTGCAACCCATTGACTGACAGTTGCATGGTATTCAATAACTAGACCCTGTCATTACACTACATAACAGTTCTTGGGACTGACCTTTTACCTAGTTACGGTAATGCCTAATTGACATGGGATTTTCTCTGCAAACTAGCCTCATTCATTATGCATGAGATTTCTTGGAATCACTGCAGGACACAGCAGGACAACATCTCCTGCAGAATAACTATGTACAAGGGTCATTCCTTCCGTCATGCTAGTCCGACATGACACAGCAAGGAATATCCCCATTGTATATAAACACCATATTTTGCTGAGGTAGTCGGAGGAGAAAAGGACTTCCATGCGGACACACTGACGCAAGACACTGAGGTTCCTGCACGCAGACACTCCAGCTCACAGTGGTCTGACATCCCTTGCGAGGTGTTCATCTCGATACAAAGACGGGGTCCCACAGTCTCTCACTTCAGGTAATGGGGGTTGGCTTTATCCCAGAGGGATTCTTCGCTATTACACCCACATACATACTAGGTACACTTAGGTACATCAAGTTATGATTGCATTGTAGAGGTACACATTTTATTGTCATGTATTTTTATACTTGCCTGTATTCATGGTTTTAGCACTATGGTAAAACTCTACTATACTTTTACTCTGTTGGTGCTTATGAGCATTTATATCTGTTTAAGTCTTATGGTTGTTTCAGCACATCTATGTTACATTAGAAAAATGCTGGTTCAATCAATGCTTATTGTAAAACGTCCCCACCGTTTATTCTGTGTATCTCTGAGACAAAGTGAGCATGAGTGACTGAGCGAAAGTATCGCACTGTTTCCACAATCCTGAGGGATAAGGGTTGACATGTTCGCTAGTTGCCTAGAACTAGACTCTACTTGGTAAGAGGGGTTTCTAGTGGCACTGTGAGCTAGCTGGTATACAGGCTAACATACCGGGTAGGGGTGTCTAGAATCAGTCTGGACACCAGTCCTACAGTGTATGCTGTCTAAACATGCAGATTCTATATAGGTTTATAAGAACTACATGACAATATGCTGTCGGTCCCATTCGGTGTGTCCTGATAAGTGATACATTTCGGCGTCTCGCTTTATTTTCTACAGGGATAAGTTTGGCCATGCAAAGTATATGTGGCTTCCAGCTCTTCCCATTCCTGTGTTGTGAGATAGGAAGTGTCACAGTTCATTTCCGGTGGTTCGGGCCTAACCTGTGTTAGGTCATAATCAGGGGCATCACTATGAGGGTCTTCACTTGGAGGTTGAGAGGTTACAGGGAGAGACTCTACAATTCTGCTTCCAAGGACAGTTTACTTTCATTCTGAATGTGGGCAGGAAGTGTTTACCAGTGCTATCTCTGAGCAAGATGCCTCACTGATGATTGCTCCCTTTACATGAGAGTTTGTTTCTGCCACTACTGAAAGTGTCAGGGTTACACAGGACATAGGTGGCACTTCCCCACTTATTTTTGTGCTCACTGTGCTGGAGTCTGCCAGTGCTTCGGGACTGTTGTGAGCACCTCTCCCACTATAGGGTGGAGCGCATTGAAGGTGGGTTCCTCTCCAGTTTGCATGGCACACCGATCTTCCTTTCCTTATATCCCATGTCTGGGTTGCTTATTGAAAACGTCTCCTCTTTGGTATTGACCTCCTCCTTGAATGTCACCTTGACAATAGTTGCACTAAAGACCTCTGTCACTGTTTGACTCACTTGCCTTGTGGGCTTTGCTGAACTACATTGACAGCCATTGCCCATTTCTTCTATTTCCATTCTTTTACTCTCGTCGTTCGTGCTCGTGCTCATAAGACTTCCACAAACTGTGTTGCACTGCTCCACAATCTCTGATTGTAATGGAGATGGGAGGCCATTTATCCCATTGTTGCGTGAGCAAAGCACTGCCCCTGCATCTTTTATAAAGGAGAACTTTGTGTATATTTTTGGTTGGGGCCCTGAGATTGTCGCAGTTTGGAAGACTACCAGGCTTAAATGAAGGTGTGAGGTTAACGGGCCTTCCTCTGCCTATGTTCTCTTGTTTTTCACCTTGCTCTCCTCTTTGCAGTTCCCTTTATTCATTTTTGTTGAGGTCTGTTGCCTTTCTCTTCCAGGTCGCATGTTGGACTAACTAGAGCTTGATCTTTGAGATTCCCTTTGATTCCCTTTGAGGTGCCTCAGTTATCTCAGTTGCCTCTCATGTTCTCTGATCCTCTCACTTCCTCTTCTTCTTTCTGGAACCTAAACAGCCAGCGCTGCTTGTGCACTGGTTAGGTTGATATTAGTGCTCTCTGTGTTTTTTGCCTAGGACATGCTATCTGTTTGTTGCTGATTAGATGGCTGCACTTATTCCAGGATCCAGAGTTGTGTATTTGGGTTGTTTCATGGATTTTGAGTGTTCCTTAAGTACTCTTTATGTGCTTTTGACTCCCCCCGGAATTCCAGGTCCTGGAAATGTTGTTAAAAGTGTTACAAGGTAATGCTCTCCTGCTGCCGAGTACTATTTCTTGTACTTATTCCCTCCTTCACCCTCAGTCAGTCCTCTAGGGCAGTTTTTCTCGGTGCCCAAGACCTGGGGAGGATTTGTTGTAAGTTTGTTGTAAGATGTTGTTATTGTTATATGTAATGTGAACAACAAGGACCCCCTGTTCAGAATAAATGATTCCTAAGGCAGGGAAATACACTGTCTGCATATCATGGCATAATCTTAGCAAGAAAAGGGGGAAGGTAAATACATAAAGGAACCACAAAATCAATAAAATATAAAATGCTCAGTTTCATTTAATAACTGTTCATATTAAAACCAAACATCATAAACACTAATATGACATAAAATAAGACAAAACTAAAAAAAGCAAATTATACAATTTCAATACAATATAATCACATAATATTAAAAAAACAAAGTAGTGGCAATCAATGCTTTCTGACGCGCGTTTCGGCGTTACAAGAGACGCCTTCTTCAGGAGCCACGATTTCTGTCTGAAACGAATAGTTAAAAATATAGAAACAAAATCAATTACATGAACTAAAAAAATTATTTTTTACTGTCAATGTGTCATATACAACATAATTAATTCAAATCAACTAAAACAATTTATACAACAAATTCAAAACAAGTTCCTAAATAGCACTCCTTCCCTACTTGCTGTAGCAATATAATAATTGCCAAACAAGGTACAAAGCTAATATTTATATATTTGAGCAGTTGTTAATTATCTAAACTAAGATGGATAGGAACCCAGTGGAATGATCCACCTAAAAGGCCAGGTCTATTCAGTCACTCATAAAGATAACTGCTTGGTGATTATAGATATTATCAAATGGATTCTAGATATATCTAAATATAATCATATAATGCGAGAGAGATATACTTACTATAAAAATTTCCACTCAATGTCTATAGTAAACGCATATTCCCTTAACCAATAGTATTCCAGAGATGTAAGATTATGTCATTTATTGACTGTGGATAAAAGAGGATAAATGTTAAACATCGTATTTAGTAACACCACCATGTTACAATACGTCCCGGTTGTCAAAAAACAATTGTCTAAATAACTGACACAGACTAATGTGTTTCAACAACCAGTAATGTCATTAATACTGTATTAATATTCGATGGTCTTGCTAATCTCAGTTTAGGAGTAAGATGCAGGTATATCCAGTAGGGGGCTTTAACGAGAATCACCGGTATATTATAATATATTATTATATGTTCTCATTTTAAATCTATTTTGTAGACAGAGAAAAACCTTTTAGATAGACCCCTAAAGGATTGCATGTTTTAAACTTCATTGGTGATCTTTGTGTTTAGTGCCAAATGAATATCCTTATTTATTAATTATAGACACATAGTGACATTCTTTATATATAAATCTTAAACCATAAAATAAGAGACTAGTAAATATTTCAATTAAACAAACTAACTTCTGTTTAGCTTCTGGCTTAGGGCTTATTAAAGACAACAACTTACCTAATACTAACGTAAGGGCGATCAATGCACTGTAGTATTCAAACTAAAAACAACGCTTTCCCTTTCTCACGCTCGATTTCTATGTTGCCATTATATGAGGTCATGAAAAAGAGGGGAGAGAGACACAAGGCGTAAGCCCCATAGTTTGCAAATATGCTTCTGTTGGTGCATACAGTTTTTACAAGATGATACAGTTCATGTCGGTCAATGAGTGAGTTAAACTTACATGTAAATGTAGTTGTATTAGCCACAGCTAGCAACCAAGCCAAATTTGGAAGAACTAGTTGCTCGTAAATATGGTTATAAATCTCCTGTGTCTGTTTCAAATATCTGTGTCACTTTCTTGTTTACTTGGCACTCGATAGGCTTCTACATAAAAAGACACAATTCGCGATATTCAGAAAAGGGACCCGCTTAATATACCGAAGTTAAATCTCTGAGCAAAACGGTTAATGGAATTCAGAAAGTCTTCCTTACCAGTAAAAATATTGAAGGCTGCATAAAGCAATGCCACGACGTTGCAATAGATAGTTACTGTTGCACCTTCATGTTTAAAATTCACTCGATAAGATTCTGAATAAAAAACATAATTTACAATATTCAGAAGCAGGAATCGCTGTAATGTTGTATATGCGTCCCCACACAGTGCTCAGAGACTCCAATGTTGTATAGGCTGTTTTATTTAAACACAAGTACAACTATTGTACACATAGAGCGCCGAGCGTCTAACCAGCTACTGCTCCGGTCGCTAACTGCCGTTCCGTGCTTTCGCGCCTTTCTCATCCGCCTCCCTGCGCATGCACGTGTGCCTCGCTCCGTCTATGGCGTGACGCGTCATCGCGTTCACGCTCGTAGACTAGAGCGCAACACCACATATCTCCCCCCTTTGACACACTGAAATTTAAACAATACTAGAGTCCTTCTCTAATGTCCACTCATGTCATAGTCTTTATATTTTGAAGGCAGGGTGACAGTTCTGCCCATGCAGGTATGCCTTACCAGGTTACTCTCCTCACCGTCGCTTCCGCAAGGAAGACTCTCAGTGTCTCTCTGATCTCCTCTCTTGGAGTTCTGGACTTTTTGGTTCCGTCCAGAGGTGTCAGGGAACAACACCCAAAGTCCCCGGAGTTCCACCTGCCTTGGTGCGCAAATGAACAGAAACACGGGCTTCTCGATGGTGGCGTCAAAGACCAAAGGTTTATTACTGCAGGGACACAGAAGTCACAGAATCTACACACGGGCAGAGACTAGGAGCCTGTTCGATTTGTACATTGAGGGTTGCTCCTTATATACTAAAAATTGTGCTTCAGGCAAATATTTCACATGCTAGTACATTCCTAAACCTTTGTGTCTTAAACAATAAATATTTGGCGTTACACAGGAACTGTCGATAATATCTGATGCCAAACATCACAAAGAGGGGTTCCCACTAGTCCATCACAATCCCTTGTCAATATTGCATTCAAGAGCCGGACCGCCTCATCGTAAAGTTCGTTACCTCCCCCTAATAAAGGCCCAGAAGGAAAGGAGCAGAGCCAGGTGCAGGAGATAGAGAAGCGGAATAAGAGATGTTTGTGGGTTGTAAATGGGCAAGGCTACCGGCTTCGGCCGCCTAATCATGATCGGAACAATGGACACGAGAACCAGTTCAGGTGGGCTGGCCTCGGGCAGAGGAGGTAGCCTTTGTCGATTCATGCAGCTACAGCGTGATCTGGTTTAAGGCACACGTGTCATGAAAGAGGTGAAACTCCGGCTAAGGCTACGTGTCCTTAATCGAAATGAAGTGATCAGAGGTTATTGCATATGTGAGGGCAAGAAAACACAAAATGGCGGACATGATCTAAGATGGATGCCGTGGGTAGATCAGAAATGTGTTCATAACAGGAGTGCTCTTGTTCGTATCGTAGCGAAAACACCAGGATATGCTAAATGGATCATTTGCGGTTCGCTGATACTAATATTATGTATTTCCGACAAACTTGAAAACACGGGTTCAAATCGTCACGGAACCTCAGACCCTCCTTTTGCCCTTACATAGGCAATTACTCAGTCTATATCAGAGTCTAGTTCTATACTCATCAGGTCAGTGACATGTTGTTGTATCATCATCCTTTCTCGTGCCTTTTCTCCAAACGCGGGTGGTTTTCTGAGACAAGTTGCAGCGCAAAGACTACACAGAGCGGGACCACACTGGATAATCAGGCAGCATGAGAACAGGAATACTAAGATGACACCGATGACCATTAGAACCTTCCATCCCCACACTGAGATCAGAGTCCAAAACCACTCCATAAAGGACCAGTTTCCCTTGTCTACATGTATAGAGTCGGAAATCTTGTGTAGCTTAGAGATCGCCTCATAGACTGTTGGAGCATTATTAGGAATAAAGACACAGCAGCTCGATTGGATCATTCTGCATACCCCACCTCGATCTGCAAGTATAACATCTAGAACCATACGGTTCTGCAATGTCATGAGTCTATCCGCCTGGAGCTCAGCTGTTAGATTGCTAAGGGCACCAGCAGTTTCAGTAATAGTAGATTCAACTACCCGTGTTAGCTGACGTATGTTTCTACTATTGGCCATAGGCCCCCAAAACGGAAGGAAGCCTTTGAAGAAGTCTCCAGCTTCCTGACCAGCAGTATCTTCCTTACTGAAGACACCTCTCGCTATTCTGGTTCTGTGGTAATCAGATGAAGCAGTGTATGTTGGAGGCAACAATCGAGCAATATAGCATGAACCTGAAAAGTCAGCAGGCAACCATGTATAAGCTCGGTCTCGACAAATGAAATAGGTACCCCTAGCAGTAAGGAAGGCAGGGGAAGAGTTAGCCGGAAACACATAAGTCTCAACGCACTCACTCCTCCCTAGCTGAGCTCTCGGATTTCTCCCATTACCTTGCAAACAGACCTGACCTCGGTGAGGTACGACCCAGATTGGAGTTGAGCTTTTACGCTTGCTTTCTCCTAAACTAAGGCGATACTCTGAAGTATTCCAACTTAAATACACTCGTAGTTCGTCTCTAGGGTATGATGGAGTATTATTGACATCCTTGATCATGTCAATAATTCCCTGGACTAAAGCTTTGTTGGCAGAGTTATATTTAGTGGAACGTGGTGGACGCGGAGGATAGGTTTCAAGGGCATAAGCAAAGATGGTTTGAAGGGCCTGAAATGATCCATTGTAGCTGAAAGGCAAAACCAGATAGGGAATACCTTTATCCATAGTGTGGGGTATCAAGCCACACACCCAGCAGTCTGTAGTGTTAACTTCCAGTTGGTGTTGGTGCAAGAGCTGTACAAAAGTGTTGTTAATGAACTCTGTACGTCGGGCTTGCTCATGTTCAGGAAACGAGTGAAAAGAGTGTATAGAAGAAACAGTAGAAGTAGCACCACAAGGGGAGGTACTGTAGTAACTGGCACAAAAATCAGATTTATACTAAAGACGATTCCACCCACCAGTGTTGCTAAAATAATCAAAAATGTAACGGCACATTGCATCAAAAAGCATTTGCTACGAAGAATTCTGTACAGTCTGTTTCTGCGAACATAAATCACATTTTCTCGTTGCAGCGCAGGAAGCTCCATCTTCTACAATCCGCTCGCGACCACTGATGATGTGTACGTAGATGAAAATGCCTCTGTCAGCCCTGGGAGTTCCCAGAACCAACAGAAAGATCGACCTTGTGTCAGACCCCTGCAAATTCAAACTAGGCACACAGCCACGACCCTACGGCTACCCAGACGGCAAGGCAATTAAAAAAACAAACAATAGCAAACTTCCTGGCTGAAGGCAAATGTTCAATATCAAATGTTCAATATATCAAAATCACAATATGCAGTTGCCTGCTTTATTTGTCCGTTTTACGTTTTCTCAAATTGTATTTCTGTTTCGCAGGTATCGTCTGATCGGAAAATAGTGTATCATTAGCAGCTGTTGTAGTGTTTAAGTTCGCAGATAGCAAAGTGTCTTCTGATGCTGGAGACAAATGTTCAGTGTTCAAAAGAGTCTTTTCAGAAGGAGAGTCAGATTTTGGAGTATCAGTAATCAATTCGGCATCGCTGAAAGGAATAAACTTTGGTGTGCTGTCAGTTTCGGAGGCACCAATTCCCTTTTTCACCCAGTCGTCGTAAGGTAGTGGCAAGGGTACACGCTTTACATGTGACGCGTGTACCCAGTGTTTGCGGCCAGCTACACGGACTGCTGTCCTCGTTGTCAGTAGGACCTGGAAGGGGCCGACGTAGCGGGGCTGAAGATTCTTTGTCCTTGCAAAATTTCTGACCACCACTTGGTCGCCGGGTTTCAGTTGATGCCCTGGACTCTCCGGAGGCTTTGGCAGTGCATCGAAAACCTGTTGATGAATAAGACTCAATTTAGCAGTCAAGTCGTAAAGGTAGTCTATCAACATAGGATATTCCAGCTGTCTGAACTCCCTTGGTCTTGGCACCCCCCAAATATTGGCAGGACGACCAAATACAATCTCGTAAGGGCTAAGCCCCACTCGAGAATGTACAGTCGCTCTTGTGGATAACAGAGCCAAAGGAAGTGCGTCTGGCCAAGCCAAACCTGTGGATGCTTGTATCTTAGCTATCTTCAGCTTGAGGGTGCCATTATAACCCTCCACTAGACCAGCTGACTGAGGATGGTTCGCACTATGAAATTTTTGTTTCAAACCTAGGCCTGCACATACACTCTGCATAACTTTCCCTATAAACTCACTTCCGTTATCTGACCATACAATCCGTGGCATTCCATACCTAGGGAAATATTCTTTGAGAAGAATTTTGGCAGTTGATAAGGCAGTATTGTCCTTCAGTGGGTATGCTTCTATCCACCTGGAAAAAGCACAAACCACCACCAAGACGTATTTCAAATTATTACAGCGTTCCATGTGAATGAAGTCTAACTGAATCACTTCAAAGGGACAGGAAGGAGGAGCGAAATGACCAGCTGGAGTTGGAGTTCCCTTGCCAGGGTTATGCATCAAGCACACCATACAATTTTTCACCACTCTCTCTGCACACTTACTGATCCCATCATTCTTCCAGACCGGAGCCAACATCTTACAGATACCTTTAGAACTTATATGCGCTACTCCGTGCGCCATTGTCACTACTGCAAGCACATACGCATCCGGCAACATCCAACGTTGCTGCTCTGTCAAATCAATCCAACATCCATTCGAGTCCAACTTGCCCGTACTCTCTCTCCATACACGTTTCTCTTCCTCAGTTGCTTCTCTCTGAATCTCCTTCACACTTTCCATTGTATCTTCACACATCCCAGACTCAGCGATCCATCTTGCAGACGTTGCAACATACATTCTACTCATCACGTCTCTAGCTGTCTGTTTAGCAATTTCATCAGCAAAAGCATTCCCACGTCCAACATCATCCGTGATTGCTTTATGAGCACTGCACTTTACAATTGCAACTTCAGTCGGCAAGGTTAGAGATTCCAACAAGTCGTAAACTAGCTGACCATGTTGAATCTTAGTCCCATGGGACGTAATGAAACCTCTTTCTCTCCACAACCGGCCAAAACTATGGGCCACGCCAAATGCGTACTGACTATCTGTGAACACATTCACTCTCTTTCCCTCAGCTAAAACACATGCTCTCGTTAGAGCTATTAATTCTGCAGCTTGGGCAGAATTCTGACTCACTCTTGCAGTCTCCACAATCGTCTTCAACGTCGTCACCGCGTAAGCAGCAGTCACATCACCATTCTCCAATTTAAAACATGACCCGTCCACATACAGCGTACCATCCGGATCGGGTAACGGAGTATCTTTCAAATCGATGCGTCCTTTTGTCTCTTCCTCCGTTTTAAAACAGCAGTCATGTGGCTCAGAATCACTCGACTCTTGATCAGTCGGCAACAGCGTTGCTGGATTCAATACATTACACCTTTTGATCTGAATATGACTCGCTAGTAGTGTCAGTTCGTAACCAGATAATCTCGCACTGGTAAGGTGTTGTGTCTTCGTTCGGTTCATGAGTGTATCCACTGCATGAGGAACCATGACCACTAGCATGTTGTTCATCACCAAACCAGCAGATTGCCGAATGGAAGCCGCAGCTGCCGCTGTAGCCCTCAAACAACTAGGCAACGCTCTAGCTACCGGGTCTAATGTTGATGAGAAATACGCACAAGGGCGTTGTTTATCACCAAACTTCTGTGTCAGGACACTCAACGCGCAACCTTCTCTCTCGTGAACGTAGAGCGTGAATGGTTTACTGTAATCAGGTGTACCCAATACAGGAGCTGAACACAAGGCTTTTCGTAATTCAGTAAAACTCTCTTGACATTCATCAGACCATGGCACCGGACTCGGAACATTTTTCCCAGTCAAAGCTACCAATGGTTTCGCTAAAAGAGAAAAATTTGGAATCCACTGCCTACAGTAGGAGGTAATACCTAAAAAGGCACGTACTTCTCTCTGTGTGCGTGGAACACTCATTTGCGTAATTGCTTTTATTCTTTCTGGGGTCAACTTCCTTCCCTCCTTTGACAAGAGATGACCTAGGTAGGTCAGTTCTTGGCAGCAGTATTGCATCTTGGAAGGTGACACCTTGTGATTCAAATCAGACAAATGATGCAACAATGATACTGTAGCTGCTTTGCAAGTTTCCTTGTCATCGGCAGCCACTAAAAGATCGTCTACATACTGTACTAGGGCAGAACCTGGAGGAAGGACAAAAGAATCTAGCTGGCTTTTTAATGCTTGACTATAAATAGATGGACTTTCACAGTAGCCCTGTGGAGCGCGTTTAAATCTGAAGCTTCGACCTCCTAGACAGAAGCCAAAAATATCCCTGCTTTCCTCGGCTATCGGAATGCTGAAAAAGGCATTCTTCAAGTCGATGACTGAGAACCAATTGGCTGTAGCAGGAATCAATGTTAACAATGCAGTAATGTCTGGAACCACAGGAAACTGCGGAACCACAATCTTATTAACTTCTCTAAGGTCTATGACAAACCTATATACTGGAGGTTTCGTAGGATCAGTTCGTTTCAGAATTGGCAATACAGGACTATTACAAACATTTCCTCGAGTTTCTTCAACCACACCTTTCTTAATCAAATCTTGCACAATCAATAAAAGTGCACGTTCTCCTTCACTCGATATTTTATATTGAGGAATTCCGGGAAATTTTACATTTGCTTTCAAAGTTACTACATACGGTGGTATTTCTAAAAGGCCTACATCATTAGGACCAGTCGCCCAAAGAGAATCAGGGAGTGAGCGCAGCTCTGGCGGGAGTACGTCCATTGACAAGTACATCGGAGAAGTGAGTCTTTTACCCAAAGTAAGCTGTACCCCTTCCGGAGAACAGTACAATGTCGCATATAGTCGTTTTAACAAATCTAAACCAAGCAGATTTTCATTACAACCTGTCGTCAAAATCAAGGGTGCTTTCAATTGGCATGGTCCAACAGAAATAGACAAAGGACCAGATATCGGGTTGTAAACAGGGGCGCCTGAAAAACCTACGGAAACATTTGTTGAGCCAGACAAAGGTGCGCCAGGGAGTTTCGCATGAATGATAGAACTTTTTGCGGCACCAGTATCCAACAGAAACGGTTCGACTACACCTGATGTTGCTACTGCGACATAAGGCCCACTCTGATCCACTGGAACTGATACTACTCCCTCTCTCTGTCCATGGCTGTCCTAGTACCCATTTTGCTGAAATCCCTCATCAACTTCACAATAATCCTCAACAAGATATTGCTGAGATCTATTCTGTTGAGCTGACTGTACGTTTCGTTGATCAAAGTGATTAGAGGGACGGTCATTCGTTTGCGGAGGCATAGCACCTCGCCCTCGACCTCTAGAATTCTGCGCAAAACCACCACGACCTCTCTGAGCTGCTGCTGCATTATTTTGCGCTAAGATCGGACATTCATTCTTGTAGTGACCCTCTTTCTTACAGTACGCACACTGATTCCACTGATATTGAGGCCTGGTTGAACTATAATCTGTCCTCTGATACAAATTCTGTTGCATATTAGTCTGATTCGTGCGAGGCGGATACGCCTGCTGTAAAAGAACTTTAGTCTTTAAATCTTTCGTTTTCTTCTCTGATTTCTCCTTTTCCTCTTTATCCCTATTTTCGTAGTACTGTGCAGTCGCAAGTATTTGCGCAGTTGTGGAAACAGCCCACGCACTCTCTGAATCCTTTAATTTATTGCATAATTCAGGTAACAAATTATGCACAAACTTATCGACAAACAATCTCTGTCCTCCTTCAGTGCTCATATCCTGACCACTATGGTCTACAAAAGTCTCTTCGAACCTCGTGAAGAAGTCGGAGACACTTTCATCTTTCTTTTGCTTGCATGCGGATAATTTATCCCAATTAACACGCAACGCAGGCATCAGGGTCTCCATTAAGTCAATTATTCTACCTGGAAGATTAGCAATTAGGGGTTCGGGTTTTGCACCACCCGTTTGCTGACCATCCGCTGCAGTGATAGCTGCCCAATCACCACCTAAGGCTGCTTGATGATCCTCTCTACGAATTTTAGCCCACACTGGTTGTGGAACTACATTGCCAAATAACATATCGATGTCTGCTAAGTTCATTATACAAGCTTCAACTGTCTGTGTCAATTCCTTGTAATATCCGGCTGGATTCTTACGCGGATCTGGTAAGGCCTGTTTCACTGCTAGCACTTCAGCTCGCTTCCATGGAATGTGTATCCACACTCGTTGGAACTGTGCTGGAGCAGCTGCAATACCTGCATTATCATCACGTTGTATTGCTTCGCGCCAGATTGGAGGAACCTCCCTCATAGGATATTGGCGACTTGGCTTCATTTTACCTTTCTCTAAATCTCTCGGCGAACGAAGAGATGGATCATTCCTAAAACTCAAAATAAGTTCCATCGCTTCTTTTATATTATCACCCACTATCATTCCTGCAGCAAACTCTTTTTGAATTTTAATTAAATCCTCCAAGTCTGATTCAACGTCATCTTCCTCTATTTCCTCACGTAACAACGAGCACATCTCATCAAAGACGTATCGTTGCGTTGGTTCCTTCCACTGCATAAACGTGTCTAGTACATCTCTCGTACTGTATCTTCTAACTTTCGTAATCCATTTGAGAGCCGTGGAATCTAAAACTCCCCGTTCTTCTGTACTTGGTAGCTGACTACGTCTCTGAACTGAATCAGAAGTAGGAGTCTTAATTAAAGATTTATATAAAGGAGACAGAATATTAGCAACAGAATCAGTTATTTTTCGACGTACAGAAAGTGGAGTTAATACACTTGCAGACGTAGAGAACACAGTAGAGGTAGGAACAGATTGCGAAGCAGTAGGAGTATCGATGAAAATAGTTTGTGAAGTAGTAGGTGTAAGCGAGACAGATACAGGTATAGAAGTCGGCAACCCAGGAAGAGGAGGAGCCGTAGGAATATTCACATTAACCACAGGAGGTACAGGAACTAGATTCTGAGGAACAAGAACACCAGGTTGTCCAGCAACCGGCAATTGAACATTCGGTACAAGTTGAGCCGTAGCACCTTGTGCGTACGGTGGAGGTGAACGTAACAGATAAGACAACAGAGGATCGTTTTCGGGATCCTCCAGTATCTTAGCTGTTTTCGATGGCAAGGCAGGGTAGCACTTGTCAATCGCTAAATTATGCTCTCTAATTGCTACATCTATAGCCTTTTCGCACTCATTATCTTGCAGTTGTTTAGTTGCTTGCTCTAGAGTTAGCTCTTCTTTCTCTTTTTGTTCTTTCTTCAACCTTTTCATTTCTCTCTGTTTAGATTCTTTTCGCCAATAACGGAAAGAATCAAACATTGCCGGCCGGGCTTTCTTACTAAACAATTTCGCTTCTAAATTATCAAGGATCTCGGGTTCAAAACTACCATGTAGTGGCCAACTAAAGACACCATCCTTCTTACAGTAACGGACCCACACCTCGTTATAGGATATAGGACCCACTCCAAATTTGCAATATAGGTCATAAAGGGGAGTCCCAATTGGAGGAACCAGACAAGAATCCTCCAATCGTGAGTCATGGTTGCAACCGAAACAAGACAACATTTTCCGACTTACCATTTTCAGTCTGGAACACAAAACAAACAAAACACGAAACAGATATGTGCACTTGAACCAAGAACTTAGGCCTACCAAAACCAAACTAATGTATCGATACCCAAACTGAACCAAATAGATTATCGTAACCAGAACAACTAGTGATAATCTTACGAAACCAAACCAAACCAAGAACCGATCAAGGATTTTCAACAATCCTCACAAAGTAACCAGCTAGCTATCACTAAATACTTAACTGAGGCACTGAAGACGTCACCAAGGAGAAACCCGTCACGTTTCGCTGTACTAAGGACTGCACCTCGGGTCCAAGACAGGGCGACGGTCAAGGCAACGGCCCACTGCAGCCGTCCTGAACGGGAACCCTCGTGGAAGAGAACTTCAGGGCCACTTTTGCGATATGCCGGGATCGATGAAGTGGGGCGCCTCCCTCGGAAATCTTCACACGAAGCTCCTCGAACTCTTCAGGCTTTTGGACCGGTACCGAATGACGTCGCCCCACGTTGGGCGCCAATTGGAGTTCTGGACTTTTTGGTTCCGTCCAGAGGTGTCAGGGAACAACACCCAAAGACCCCGGAGTTCCACCTGCCTTGGTGCGCAAATGAACAGAAACACGGGCTTCTCGATGGTGGCGTCAAAGACCAAAGGTTTATTACTGCAGGGACACAGAAGTCACAGAATCTACACACGGGCAGAGACTAGGAGCCTGTTCGATTTGTACATTGAGGGTTGCTCCTTATATACTAAAAATTGTGCTTCAGGCAAATATTTCACATGCTAGTACATTCCTAAACCTTTGTGTCTTAAACAATAAATATTTGGCGTTACACAGGAACTGTCGATAATATCTGATGCCAAACATCACAAAGAGGGGTTCCCACTAGTCCATCACAATCCCTTGTCAATATTGCATTCAAGAGCCGGACCGCCTCATCGTAAAGTTCGTTACCTCCCCCTAATAAAGGCCCAGAAGGAAAGGAGCAGAGCCAGGTGCAGGAGATAGAGAAGCGGGATAAGAGATGTTTGTGGGTTGTAAATGGGCAAGGCTACCGGCTTCGGCCGCCTAATCATGATCGGAACAATGGACACGAGAACCAGTTCAGGTGGGCTGGCCTCGGGCAGAGGAGGTAGCCTTTGTCGATTCATGCAGCTACAGCGTGATCTGGTTTAAGGCACACGTGTCATGAAAGAGGTGAAACTCCGGCTAAGGCTACGTGTCCTTAATCGAAATGAAGTGATCAGAGGTTATTGCATATGTGAGGGCAAGAAAACACAAAATGGCGGACATGATCTAAGATGGATGCCGTGGGTAGATCAGAAATGTGTTCATAACAGGAGTGCTCTTGTTCGTATCGTAGCGAAAACACCAGGATATGCTAAATGGATCATTTGCGGTTCGCTGATACTAATATTATGTATTTCCGACAAACTTGAAAACACGGGTTCAAATCGTCACGGAACCTCACTCTCTCCTTCAGTAGCTGGGATGGAGTGGCTTCCCGCTATCTATGCTGTCTGTACTTCTCCTTCTCCCCTTCATCTCTCTCCACTAAGGTTTCTCTCTTGACTTCCCCGCTTATGGATGTCTCTTCATCTCCTCCGATACGTATCTCCTCTTCCTCAGGTTTGGGCCACCGTACGATCTTGTTGACTCTCGCCATGCAGTCTTGGGACCACACCTTGCCATCGCTGAGTAGGGCAGCTCTGCCTCGCACCTCCTTGACTTGTAAGGGTTGGCTATACTTGCTCTCTCCTTTCTTTTGCAGGGTGGGAAGTTTGACTCTGACCCATTCTCCCTCCTCCAGCGCGATCTCTTTGGTGTTGTGCCGCCTGTCGTAATGAGCTGCATACACTTTTTGAGCCTTTTCCAGGTTGTGCTGCACCACTGCTGGGGACCATTTGCTGGTTACTGTTTTTTCTCTCCACACCACATTGTCCCGGGTGAACGGGAATCGGCCTCTCAGGATTTGGAATGGGCTATATCCTATCACAGTTGGGGTGATCCTGTACGCCCATAACATGCTCTGCACTTCTGCTTCCCAGTCTTTCCCTTGCATGATGGCCGCTTGTATTGAGCCCATTAGTACGCGGTTAAACCGCTCTACTTGGCCGTTACACGCTGGGTGGTAGATTGCTGTGTGTTTCGATTTGATTCCGTTCCTCTTCATGAATCTGGTCCATTTGTCTGAGACGAACTGGGGTCCGTTGTCGCTAAGTATAGTTTTCGGTATTCCTTCCCTCAAGAACAGGGAAGTTAAGAACTTCAATACAGTTTCGGTGTCCATGGATTCTTGCACGTCTACCTCCGGCCACTTGGAGTACTTGTCAATGACTACACACAAGTATTTATTTATTCCTCTGTTGTCAAGCACCGGTCCCAGGAGGTCAACTGCTATGTCTTCCCACGGGTTCTGGGGGCTCCCGAATTTCCCTAGCGCCGGTCTGAGAGGTCGGAGTATTTTATCAGCTCCTTGGCACTGCTCACATTCTCTCACCTGCCTCTCTATTTGGTTATCCATGTCTGGCCACCAATACATTTGTTTCACCCGGGCTTTGGTCTTTACGATGCCTAGATGTCCTTCATGCAGTTGTTTCAATAATGCCGGTATAAGGGTTTCTGGTGGTATGACTCTCTCACCTCTGTACAGGAAGACTCCAGAGTCGCTCAGCGATAGTTCTTCACGAATTTCATAGAACTTCCTCATCTCCGCTTTGAGCCTCTGTTTGTCCGGCCACCCTGACGTGAGGTGTTGCTTGACTTCAGACTTCTCTAGGTCTTGCTCATATGCTGCTGCCCATTCTTGCCTGCTTATCTTCATCTCATTGTCGGCCATGTCCGCCACCATCTCGTCCATGTCCGGTGCGGCTGCTGGAGCATCTTCCATGGCAGAAGCTCTACTGAGGTAGTCTGCCACCCTGTTCTGTGTTCCCGGCAGGTATTCAACATCATAAGTATAGTCCAGTAATTTGAGCGTCCTTTTTGCAATGCGTGGAGTAGCGGTTTCATGGCCCGAAGACGTTAGGACCTTGACCAATGGCTTGTGATCAGTTTGGAGTTTGAACCTGGTGCCCCAGATGAATTGCCTGAATTTGCTCATTGCCCACGTGACCGCCAGCATTTCTTTCTCAATGACGCTATATCTTTGTTCCGTGGGAGACAAAGCTCGTGAAGCAAAACTGACAGTCTCGACTGAGCCATCCTCCCTTTCTTGTGCTAGCACAGCTCCAAGGCCTTTGTCACTGGCATCCGTGGTTAAGATGGTGCTGCCTGAGGGGTCATAGCCCTGCAAGGGTACTGCCTCACTGATGTCTTTCTTCACGGTTTCAAATTCACTTTGTGCTTCTGTATCCCATTCGAATTTTGACTTGTCCCTGATGAGCAGGCGCATCCTGTGTGTTTTGGTCGCAAAGTGTCTCACAAATTTACTATAGTACTCGGCCATTCCGAGAAACGACCGTACCTCTTCTTTGGTTCTCGGGGCTCTGGCTTCCTTGATGGCTCTCACGTTCTGTCCTTTGGGGGATATGCCGTGACTCCCAATCTCGTGTCCCAAGTAAGTGACCGATGACATCCCTATTTTGCATTTGCTCCATTCCGCCATGAGGCCCTTGTCTTGCAGTACGGTGAGCACCTTGGTCAGTTTTCCGTCGTGATCTTCCAGGTTGGATCCCATTACCAGGATGTCATCCTGGAAATACTGGACTCCTGGTATATCTTTGAATAGGCGATGCATCAACTTTTGGAAGACCGCAGCTGCAGATGCCAGGCCAAATGGCATACGGCGGAACTGATAGCACCCAAAGGGTGTGATGAATGAGGTGTATTTTCTGCTTGTTGGATGCAGGTCAATTTGGTGGTACGCCGACGTGAGATCAATAGTGGAGAAGCAGGTGACTCCTTTGGTTCTCGCTAACATTTCCTCAATTCTAGGCAGAGGGAACTTTTCCACAATGAGACACTTATTGAGTTCGCGGAGGTCCACACATAAACGGACCATGCCATTGGGCTTCTTGGCCACGACTAAGGGGGCCAACCACTCTGAACTGTCTATGGGCTCAATAATGCCCTGTCTTTCCAGTCTCTGGAGTTCTTGTTGCACGGCCTCCCTTGTGGATATGGGGATATTCCTGACCTTGTGGGACACAGGTTTCGCCCCTTCTTTGAGCAATATCTTGTGGACGAACTTGTCCAGTTTCCCTACTGTTCCATCAAAGACCTTGGGGTAGGTTTGTTTCCACTCCTCACCATTTGTTGTTCGAAGTTCTTCTGTTAGAAGGATTTGTTCCTTGCCGCCAGGATCCAATTTGATTCCTAAATCTCCAGCATCTCTCCAGCCGAGTACAGAGGGGCCTCTTTCTGCTACATATAACTTGCAGGTTGCCGATCTACCTCTAAATTCAAACTTCAAAGATCGGAAGCCTAGTATAGGAATGGTGTTTTCGGTGTAGGAGATGGGACGAATGTCCGGTGGACGTAGATTTGGTCCTACTACGGGTACAAAGTCTCCTTCCCATATAGACCGCTGCACTATTGTCCAGGGAGATCCGGAGTCAACGGCAACATGCACTTTCACTCCACCAATGAACATGTCCGTGCGTGGCTTGTCCGTGCGTTTTCCAGTTACCTCCAGTACTTGACCGTCTACACACAGGACCATGTCGCCGTCTTCCAGATCATCCTCTGTTCCGACTTCTGACGGTGCTGACTCAACGCACTTTACTGTGGACCTCTTCCCCTTTTTGCGGCATACTTTCTCAAAATGGCAGACCAGGCCGCAGAACGCGCATCTGGCGCGAAACGCCGGGCAACGTTTGTCCTGTGCCGAGTGGGCTGTGCTCCCGCACCTGTAACATGAAAACTTGCTGTCTGTGGAAGGTCGTCCCATTTGCTTCCCTGTCCATCTAGGTTCCTGCTTCTGGTCTCCGTATGATCCTTTTTGTTTGTGTGTGGTTGAGGCCTCGTCGATCTTGTTGACCATCTGCTTCTGCGTGCTTTCTCGTTTGGCCGCATCTGCGCAGCGCTTTGACATCTCGGCCTTCTTCACCATGGCTATGACGTCCTTAAGCGATGTCTCGCTCTGTGCCCATAGTTTGTCCTGGACTGATTTATTGGTAGTGTGCATAACTATCTGGTCTTTTATATACTCATCTTGCAGTGTTCCATATTTGCATGTGATGGCCAGACGCCGTAATGCTGCTACGTAGTCATCTATTGATTCCCCCGCTTCCTGTTTCCTTTGCTGGAAATTGTAACGGTCTATGGATACACACACGGCTGGTCGAAAGTGGTTATCTAGGTCTTCCAGCGCGTTCTTGAAGACGTCATCTTCTGTCGCGTCGCGTTCCTTGGGCACTATGTTGGCAAACACCCTCACCCCCTCCGGACCCAGGTTGTGGAGCAACAACCTCTTTTTTCGAGCTGGGGCGTATGGCTCTCCATTCTCGTCCTCTAGCGCCTCTATGTAATTTCTGAAGTACTCCCTCCAGTCTTCCCACTTCATCTGGGGTTCGCCTGGTCTGGGTAGGAAGGGGATGGGAGCCATCAATGCGGAGGACTAGTTAGCCATCTTGGGTTCATTCTTGGGTGCTTCTGCTTGGGCCCTGGGGCTGTTGGGTGCACTGGGGGCTTCCGCTCCACCTGCGGTGTCTCTTTGGCTTCTGGGGCTGCCTGGGGTGTTATCCACTGTTCCCCGAGGGAGGTTGGGGGACTGCTCACCCTCCTCTGGATTCTGGACTGTTCCTTTAGTTGCCAGTGTACTGGCTAAGAGACCCCTCGCCTCCGGGACAGCACTGACCTGTGAGGTGGTCTGCGACTGGTTCCTCTGCCGCGTGGTGGGGAAAAATGGCAGTCCTCAGGCTCTGGTGCCGGTGGTGCGCTGCTGCCACGCTCTATGCTGTGATGTTGGCACTGCTACACGTGCACTGTTCTCTTGGCATGGGATGGTCTTCTGTTGTTCAGGATGTCGACTCCCAGTCTGGCTGTGTGTGGACAGTGGGGTGATCCCAGTCCTCGTCGCCACTGTAATGTTGTATATGCGTCCCCACACAGTGCTCAGACACTCCAATGTTGTATAGGCTGTTTTATTTAAACACAAGTACAACTATTGTACACATAGAGCGCCGAGCGTCTAACCAGCTACTGCTCCGGTCGCTAACTGCCGTTCCGTGCTTTCGCGCCTTTCTCATCCGCCTCCCTGCGCATGCGCATGTGCCTCGCTCCGTCTACGGCGTGACGCGTCATCGCGTTCACGCTCGTAGACTAGAGCGCAACACCACAATCGCGTGATTAACTAAAATTAAGGAGACTCAGAGATGAGCAGAACGATTGACCAAGTGATCAAAGCTGTCCTTACAAATAAAGAGAACCCGGTGCTGCATATATGAAAGCCCCGGTGCTGCAAAAGATAGCAGCTGGCGTCCCGTGGCCGTTGGGAATAGTATCACCTGTTGCATTTACGGGCCCGCCTTTATACGTAAAACTTAGATGTCACATGGGGGCTTCACGTAAAGTATTCACACGTATTTTTAAAGGTATCCGCTTCTGAAACCAAAGTGCGGTGAAAAACGGGGAATCATTTCTTTCTGAAGTAAGGTTAGGAAGATAGATAAACTTGTAGGCTTCCAGTAGTACGGAAGCTGTGTGCGGGAACGGTAAGAGAACTAATATAATATACTCAATCCTCTTCATAGTAAGGCAATTAAATAGCCAGTAACAAACGGATATTTAAGGTACATCCAAAACATATTTTAGGGCACATCCAAAATACATTTATCATGTTTATTTATTATGAATTGATTCTCAAAGAGCCATTGTTGATAAATGAAGGCCATACATGAATTTCCAAATGGACTCTAGTATTAAATAGTTAGTTCCCTGCTCCAAGTAGTCGTAACCGCTAGATAAATACTCGGCTCATGAACGGGAGAAGGAGGAAGCACATATAATGGATAGTAGCTGGATGTACAATAGATGGATACTAAAAAAAAATATATATAAGGGATGATTTTTTTAAAATACTAGAAAACGATACCCAGATAAATGTATTTAATATATACCACGCTTCCTGGGAACTACTTAATAGGCCTTGTTGTTTATAAAAAACGGATTATGAGATACAATTCTAAATAGTCTCATACTACTAATTCTACACCTGCTTAGTAGAATCAAGACAGTCTACCGGGCAATTGCTTACACTAATGACCATCATATAATGAATAACCTATTAATAGAACAAGTCAGATATTGGGGAAATAAATGAAAACTCCATGGAGGAATAGCTACATTATAGCATTCTCCCACGGAATTTCACTGTTTAATCCTTTTTTAAAGGTATTCAGAACAAAAATCCAGTAGACTTACCTTTTCTTTCTAATGGCACACCCACCTTTACTATCGGGTGTCCTTATTTTCTCCAAGATGCGCCAATGGAAGTCGTCTGGTTTGTGATCTTTTTCAAGAAAATGTTTCACTAAAGGCGCTGTCAACTTGCCCGGTCTAACAGCAGATCTATGCTCGGTCAAGCTCACTTGAATAGACCTGCAGGTTTCGCCAACATAGCCTAAGCCACATAGGCATTGAATAAAATAAACCACGTTAGTAGTTTTACAGTTCCACATGTCATTCGCTTTTGCCACAAAACCATTGTGGGAGAACTCCTCGCCACCAAGAATATTTTTACACGATTTACATAAGGAACATTTAACTGTTCCACGTATCGGAAGTTTACTTACTAGAGATCTCTGCATGGAACGTGTGTCAGACTGTTTAGTGCTAAATCTGGAATGAACAATCTTATTTTCTGCATTTCTATTTCTCTTGTGTGCAAAGAGCGGTTTCACTAATACTGTATTGGAGGTCAGGTTACAGTTAAGAATATGCCAATTGGCATTAATGATATGTCTTACACGCTCATTCATTGTGGAGTGTGTGGTTACCCAAACAAGCTGATCTTTTGCTGGTTGTTCCTTTGGAGCTAATAAGGCATCGCAGTCAAAAAAGCGCGCTATTTTGTAGGAGTTTCTTATAAGCCTATGTGGATTTCCACGATCTAAAAACTTTTTCCGCATTATAGATGCCTGCCTATCGTAATCCACAAGGTTGGTGCAATTTCTATGAACTCTTAAAAATTGAGAAAATGGTGTACTTTCACGCTGGCTCTTGGGGTGGAAACTGCTGAAATGTAGCAATGTATTAAGTGCCGTGGGTTTCACGAACAAATCCACATCCAATTTATTGTTATTTTCTCGTATCAACAAATCCAAGAATTCAACTTGATCTACACTATACTGGGCAGTGAACTTGAGGTTGTCATCAGTCAGATTGATCCACTCAAGGAACTCCAAAAGGGAGTCTTTCCCATTGGTCCAGATAAAAAAGATGTCATCTATGTATCTGGACCAATGGGAAATGGATTCAAAGAAGGGTGCCACTTCATTATCAACAAATTTGTCCTCAAACGAGGACATATAGATATTAGCTATAGATGGGGCAACTGATGCCCCCATGCTAACTCCCTTAAGTTGGCGGTATAGTAACTCACCAAACTCAAAAATGTTTTCCGTTAAAACAATAAACAAGCAGTCAATGAGGAATTTCTTAGGGCAGGCTATCTTATGTTTGTCAATTGAAGCAGTCAGTGGCCCTAATGGCTTCATCAAGGGGGATGTTACTGTACAAGGACTCAATATCCATTGTAACCAATATATCTCTTTCAGGTACAAATTCCAGATTCTCAACTATATTAATCATATGGCCTGTATCTTTAACATATGGTTTAATCATAGGTATGTGCGGTCTTAAATACTTGTCCACAAATTTGGAGAGAGGTTCTGTAGGTGTACCGATGGTAGACACAATAGGTCTGTAAGGAGGATTACTGGTACTTTTGTGACCATAAATACACACAGTCTTGTTTTTATTGCTAATCAAAAATTCATGCTCTTTGATGTTAATGTCGCCATTCATTAAGGCCTCATTAGTTAAATGATGAATCTTTTTTATGATGTTATTGACAGGATTGGAATTAATTCTAAGGTAGGTGGAACTGTCATTTAACATAGTGATCATATTATGCTCATAATTAGAGTTAAGAACAACGATACCTCCTCCCTTATCACATCCTTTGATAGTCAGTTTTTTTATTTTCCGATAGTTCTTTTAGGGCTAGTGATTCTTCCTTATCTAGATTATACAAAGGTTTAGGGATGAACCGTAGAGTCTTTTCTAATTTCTGAAGGACCACTAGCTCGAAAGCAGCCACTTCAGGACCCAACTGGTCCAGACCTGGACTAAAAGTAGAGGGTAACATTATTTCTCTTTGTCTCATTTGTTCATGGTCAGTATGTTCTTTGTCCTGAAAAAACTATTTTAATCTGATCTTTCTAAAGAATGATATAATGTCCTTATATAGTTCAAAGGTATTTACATGTGCTTGTGGCACAAATGAGAGACCCTTAGACAAAAAAGCTTCACTGTGATTATCAAGTTCAATAGATGATAAATTAAAAATAGGAATTACATTCCTTGACCCCAATACTGCCTGTTCCGAGTTTCCCTTACAAATTGTGGTTCTTGCTGTTGATGTTGCTGCTGATGTTCCTGATGTTGTACCTGATGTTGTTGCTGATTCATTTGGAAATTTCCCCTGGTCTGCCCTTGACCCTGAAATCTCACTCTGGGACAACCTCGTCGGGGCCCTCTGTTGGATAAAAAAGGGCGCCGTTGTGGTCCAGAACCGGCATAGGAATTGAACCCTCCATCTGATTCATTGTAATTGCCATTAGAACCCTCACCTTCAGAGTCTGATGTATCTGTAAAATTGTTAACTCTCTGTTGGGCATTCCTAGATTCATCTATTTAGTGATTCTGTTGATAAAAATCTTTACTTAAATGGGGATATGCTATTTCCTCAGTGTAGAATCTCTTATCCTTGTTAAGCTTGTCCGTCTTCCGTTTATTGAGGTAATTACTGAAAGATTCTAATTCTTTGCTTTATTCTTCTATTTTTTTCATTGCTTCATCTACCCCATTGAGTTGTTTAAGCTTCTCTTCTAAATCATCAATTTCATTCTTAATAGCTACTGCTAGTTCTTTAGATGTCTCAACGATCAAGATCATCAGATCGCGAGAACATCTATTTGCTATAAGACTCAATTTCTCCAGAAACGGTCTGTGATGTACAAAGAGGCCAGGTATATTTCGTACTCGTAACCCATTGGGAATGATGCCCGTTTTGAGGTAAGATAACATAAACTCACTGTGGGCTTCCATCCGAATGAGTTTCTTCTTTAATTCTTTGAGTTTCTTACCTTCATTACCTCTGGTGTTAGAGTTGGTGTTACTGGAAGAGGCCGTGGTACCAACCAAAGTGGCAAAATCCTCGTTGGTAAAACCAAACGTTCTCATAATGAATGAAATGAAATGAAAGCGGGATTTATATAGCGCATGGCTGCCAGAGAGCGTCCCAGCGCTGAGATTGCAAATACAACTGAGGGGAAGGGGGGGAGGGGGGGGCAAAGGCCATAACTAGAGAGGCAAAAAGACGGAATGAGGAAGGAAATAATAAACCTAAATCTCAACTGCTCAAATATTTGACAATGTAATAAGAACACAATGGCAATGAGAACGGCCCTGCACAGACAAGCTGTGGGAAATATAATGTGAACAACAAGGACCCCCTGTTCAGAATAAATGATTCCTAAGGCAGGGAAATACACTGTGTGCATATCATGGCATAATCTTAGCAAGAAAAGGGGGAAGGTAAATACATAAAGCAACCACAAAATCAATAAAATATAAAATGCTCCGTTTCATTTAATAAGTTTTCATATTAAAACCAAACATCATAAACACTAATATGACATAAAATAAGACAAAAACAAAAAAAAGCAAATTATACAATTTCAATACAATATAATCACATAATATTAAAAAAACAAAGTAGTGGCAATCAATGCTTTCCACAAGTTATTGTTATATGTATGACTGTAGACATGTAGCAGGAGGCAGGGGGTTGAAGTCAATTGATGACAGGCAGGGTATCAGGGGTGGCAGAGCGGCAAGCCATACCACCACCTAGAGTGGATACTATCCCTACTCACTGCACACACCCTCTAGCAGCTGTGGTCCTACTGCCCATTGACACTTCCAGCCTCAAAGCAGCTCTTCCAGCACCACCTAACCTCTCCTTTGATGTAGCACCAAAAGAATGAAGGGAGGGTCATGAGCACGATTTACCAAGTGGCAGCAAGTGTATGAACTTGGGTATCCTTGGTCAGGAATTAAAAATATGTGTGAGAAAAGGGCCTGGTTGGAGCTCAAAAATCTGTCCTCCTTTGGAGCCGACTGCCTTGTTGGATGATCAGCCTGCACTGCCAAGGCGCATGAGTGAGACCCCCCAGGGGTCACTGCTGCAATTTCACATCAACAGTTCTTGACTCATACTGCAGCAAGGTCCCCATGGTCCTGCCTCACCTGCAGGTCTCCGATCCAATGCCAAACCATGCCGTTCAAGTCCAGACCGGAATCCCAACCGCCGAGCTCACCCAGGCACCCTTGAAGGGCACCCTTAAACGGGCAAGCGGAGGCTAATGGTTGAGAAACTTGGAAGCAGGCCATCAGCTTTCCAAAATGCCACAAACATCTCTATGGAGCTGAGTAATCCGATCTCCTCCTTTGCAGCAGTGCATCAGCAGCAGCACATCAACAAGCCAACACGTTAATGGTACAAGGGGTGAACAGGTTGCTGCAATGCAGAGTTTAAGCAATGTCATCAAGGCTTTCCTCGATGAGGATGTGGCGACAATGCTTTACGTAGAGTGTCACGCAGTGGTAGTTCCGAAGATGATGCAGCATCTCTGAACCACGCAACAGCAGCGATGAATCGGCTCTGATCCATGCCACAGGGGCAATGTTCCGGTGCTAATCCGCACAGTAGTGTTGATGCATTGGTTCTGTTCTCTGCAGCGGTGACAATGCATCAGTTCTGTTAGAGCAAGCACCTTAGGCCCACTTCCAAGGGTCCAGGACTAGGGTAGCACCACTTGGCAGGGCAGACACACTGATGGTAGAGTCCAGGTGCAAAAGCAGGATGGTTGGAAGTCTTTTACACCACTTAGACTTCAGGTTCGGAGGCCAGGGAGAGAGTCACTCTCCTCACCATTTGTTACCAACAACATGGTGACATCAGACCTCTCAAAGTGTGGTTTCAGACGGTTAATATGGAGAACCGTTTGGAGGTGTTTCCGGGGTCTTGAAGTCCAACACGTAGGTGGCCTCCCCTACCCTCTTAGAAATCATATGAGGCCCAGTCCAACAGTCTTGGGGGGACCTGGGCTCTACCAGCTCCATCATCCCCACTTAATGACCAGGATGGAATTCCACAGGGAGAGTGTTAGATCTGGCATCATTGGCGTGAGTCTCCCTTCCATTTTGTTGGAATGCCTCCTCTGTTTTTGATATGTTTTTGCTGGTTATATGCTTTGGGCGCTGTGCCACTACTATTCAGTGCCACAGTGCAAGTGCTCCCTATGTTAAATTGATGTACTAATTAGTGATTCCATGACTGGGTTATTTGATTTACTTGTCAGACCCTAGTACAGTGCACCATGTTTGCCCAGGGCTTGTAAATCAAATGCCGCTGGTAGGCTTGCAGCACTGGTTGTGCCACCCACAGAAGCAGCTTCTAAAGTGTGTCTCAGGCCTGCCATTGCAAGGCCTGTGTGCAGTCTGTAATTGCCATGTTGTCTTGGCCAGTGCACCCACTTGCCAGTCCCTAAACCTTTGCTTTGCTTCATATCAGACACCCCTATGGTAGGCCCAAGGGCAAGGTGCATTGTAAGTATAAGGTAGGACATGCCCTGGTGTGGTGTGTGTAGCATGGCCTAATATTGAATTACAGCCATTTTCGTGTTTCACTTTTGCAAGGCTACCTGACCTCCATAGGCCAGAACAAGACAAACCTTTTGCCAAGGAGAAGAACCAAGGAAGCTGCATGAGTTTGAACTGCCACTCTGCCAGTGTGCTGTTTGCTGGGTTGGCCTGCAGTGGTTTCTTCATTGCCAAGGAAAGGAGAAGGAACTTTTTAAGAACGTTCATCATCTTTCAGAATATTACTCCAAGGGCTTGAACTTGTGCTTGCCTCCAGCTGAAGTCTCAGGGACAAAAGACTTCACCTCCAGCTCCCCTCTAAATTTCCTTGCTGGAAATTCTATCTGCAGAAGTCTGCGTGTCGCTGAGAGCTGGAAGCACGACGCAATTAGAAGAAGCGTGACGCCGCCTCAGCTGTGGTCGTCGCATCGCCGAAGAAGGGTGCCGCTGCATCTTCCAGGAAGCGTGTCTTCGTCGAAGCTGCCTGCTGTCGCATCACCGGAGAAGCGCAATGCCATCGAGAGGGTCGCAGTCACATCACCGGAGCAGCGTCTCGCAGGGCCTGTCGCTGCTCCAAAGTACAGAGTTGTCACAAAGCTGCCAGGTTGTGTACGCATCATCATTGCATCGATGCATCAATGGCTCCATCTTCTCGCATCGCACCAGGATTGTCGCATCGCATTGAGGCGCCATCTTGCGCATCGCAACCGGGTTGCAGGTGGAGAACCTACGCATCACCCCCTCACCGGTAAGGATCACGACATATCCCCTACTGTGTGCAAGCATTGAGGCGCAACGCATCACCTCCCCAGAGCACGGAAGCTACACATCTCCCTCTGCGAGCCTTTTGTTTGTTTTGCGTTACGCATCCAGGTACTTTTGTGAGAACTGTCGCATTTTATCACCAACTTGAACTAAGTAACTTTGACCATCTTTAAGTCAATCTTAAGTACAGTATTAGGGATTTTTGTCATTTGTGGCCTTGTTTTAAGTCTATATAAAGAATACTTATTGTCTGCTCGTGCCAAGCTACCAAGGGGGTGAAAAGGGGTTATCTAGGAGTGTAATCCCCTTATCCTGACTTAGAAGCAAGGGTCCCTAGTTGGTCAAAGGTGTATATCATTGCCAACGAGAGACCCCAAGATCTAACAGGGAGCAATGTGGTACTTGCTGTAAGGAATTGTCTCTATAAATACTACACCAAAATGAGGTATAGTGTGCATAGCGTCCAAGTGTCCCCAGAGGTAGGCAGCGGTTAACGTTAGATAGAAACTTGTTCTCTAATAGTGGTAGCTTGGTCAAGCAGTAAGGCAGTATCAGAGGACAGTGTTAAGCATTTGGTGTACACAGTCAACAAATGAATACACACACAAAAGAACTGAACTTTAGGCCAATTGTTTTTGTATAAATATATACTGTTGTTTATTGTTAGAACCAAGCAAGCCTGTCACAGGTAAACATTACATACTTTTCAGTAATAATTTACTGGATATAGAACAGTTTCAAAATGCTATAGAAATTGTACTTTGTTTGATTTATAGGGGAGCATTAGTATGCAACGCTTAGCAAATACAGTACATTGGAATGAATAGGCTTTTTCAGTAAATTACAGGTAAGTTAATTTTACGTAACTTTTTCTAACTCAGTGCTGGATGCCTAGATTCAGCACTGGGATATTTCCTGGAAACAGGTGAGTAAATGTGTTTTTGTTATACGTGCCATTTTTGAAGAATATTTTCAGATTTTAAAACTCCACACTTAGAAACTTTTTGGAGCTGTACATTGAAATGAATAGTCTTTTTCAACAAATTGCAGGTAAGTTACTTTTACGTTACTTTTTCTAACTCAGTGCTGGATGCCTCGATTCAGCTTTTGGAAATTTCCTGCAAACAGTTGAGAAAACACATTTTGGTTAGTTCGATTTTTTTAAGAATATCTTTATTTTTCAAAACTCCTCACTTGGGGCCATATGTAGGTAATCGTGAAATACCGATTCCTTAACACTGAATTTTACAGATTCGGTATTAAGGAATCAGTATATCCGATGTACGTAAACAATCTGTAAAATCTACTGATTTGGTAAAAATCTGTAAAAAATACTGAATCGGTAAAAATATACTGATTCGGAAGCAATCGGTAAAAATATACCAATTCGGAAGCAATCGGTAAAAAAAAATACCAAAACACCAATACCGATTTGGAATTACCGAATCGGTAAATACCGATTCGGTAATTCAAAAATTCGGTTTTTGATGAATCAGCCAATCCTGTGCCTTCCAATTACCTCCTAAACAGGAAGTGGCCACACCTAGGCAGCTGCACTGAACCTGGAGCTGACTGTGAGGCAGGCAGGTGAGCTGAGGATCCAGGAGCAACAGAGCCACACATCCACAAATCCCAAGAAAAAACCTTGGAAATGGCAAGCCAGGAGAGAGAGAAGGAGGGATCAGAAAGGAAAAGGAAGCTGAAGTTCAGCGAGAAGGAGCTGGAGGTACTAATACAAGATGTGAGACAGGACCATGACAAGCTTTTTGGAAATCAGTCCCTCCATGTCCCTGAGTCTCAGAAGAGACAGATCTGGACTGGGATCCAGAGTAAAATTAATGCAATTGGGGTCACCCAGCGTACCATAGAGGACATCAAAAAAAGGTGGTATGACCTCAGGAAGACGGCAAAGGCAAGGATGGCTGAGAGGCAGAGGCAGGCCGGCAAAACTGGTGGAGGAAAGAACACAGCACCTGCACCAACATCACTGGAACTGATGGTAGAGTCCACCCTCCAGCCAGAGAGTGTGAGTGGCGTGGGAGACGCAGACAGCTCTGCCAGAGCTGCCAGGAAACAAGGTAAGATGCATGCCCAGCATGCTGTGCTACCCCCTCCACAACCCCAATCCCCATAGAGGCGTAGGGGCTCCCACTCCACTACATGTCCTACTCCTTACCTGCTTGCATTGTGGGAGATGTAGTCCTAGGGAACAGATGTATAGGACAGTCAGCCTAGCAAATCCAATAGCATATGAAAGAAATTAGTAAGCTAAGGACAGTCACTGTGATCTGTAGGCATGATGTTTAATGCAATTCAACTGCAGCCAGAGAAGTGAGAATATGTTCATTATATCATTACAGGCGAGCCATCTCGCTTTGCTGCAGAGGGGAGCAGACCAAAGGCATTCAGGCCAGAGGGGAGGCAACAGGAGGAAGAGAGTTTGCCTGCAGGGCACACAACCTACGCTTCACTACCACCACCACCACCACCAACTTCTCCTTCCCCAACATCACCACAGCACCAGAGAACGCTGCCATCTCCTCAAACTCAATCCCCAGTGCCACAATCACCAACACCACCACCACCACAATCAGGCAGGAGGCATGCCGTGGCCACCCTCCAGCAGATGGAGGAGTCGGAGTAGGAGGGTACAGGGGGCCAACAGTCCCCAGTCCATGAGGAGGGCAACATGGTGAGGGCTGGGACTCCATCTGAGCACGCCCACACATCATCAAGACACCGCAGGGTAAGGCCAGCCAGTCCTCAAGGCTCGGAACATGGTAAAAGTGTTTTTGCTGGACTGGAAGGCAACACGCTAAAGGTCCAGCGCCTGCAATGGAGAGAGATGCGATAATTGCATAGAGAGGTGGCTCACATTAACAAACACATGTACAGAATTGAAAAGGGCATCAGTGCAATGGGGGACAACATGTCTGAGGGCATGAGAGACATTGTGACATCTGTGGACAAGCTCTGCAGCCAGTTGGAGCAGGACCGTCTTTGTAGGCGCAGGGAGAGACAGAGACTCCAGGCCTATACCAAGGCAGTGAACCGGCTGGCCACTGCTACCTCCCTAATGTGTAGAAGGTCCACTGCCATGCAGGAGGAGATGGCACATTGTAGCAGGGACGAGGCCAGATGCATGGTGTCAATGACCTCTGCACTGGAACTGCTGCAGAATGTGAAGGCAGCCACTATGGAAGCGGGGGGGATAGTGAGGAGGCTACCAGCCGTGGTAGCATTACGCCCTCTCCCACCTAGGGCAGGAGGTGCAGAGAACGCCATAGCGCTGCTCAGGAACATAGCGGCAGCACAGACAGTGTGGCCAGTGAACGTGGACATGCAGCGCGTGGGTGCAAAAAATAGATCCTACTGTCATTTGGGACTCATTTAATGGGTGATGTAACCCATGTCTGTATGGACACTGGTTTAGATCCTGGTGGTGTGCTGATTAAACACCATTACACAAATACAGTAACTGGCTCTGTCTCGTTACTCACTCAGAAATAGTTGCACGTTGTCTCAGCCCGTCTGTGTCTCCCATCCTGTTCTACTGCAACACCAGCTGCGCAGGGCTCTGGCTGGGGATTGTCCTCGCCCTCGTCCTCAGAGTCAGTTAGTTCCACTGCTGTTACTTTTTTTGTGGATAGATTATTTAGCATTGCACATGTAGCAATTATTTTGCAACATTTGATGGGGCTGTACTGACGTGCACCTCCACTTTTGTGGAGGCAACAGAATCTGCTTTTAAACAGTCCAAAGGTGCGCTCCACCATGTTGCGTGTAATCTTATGTGCCACATTGTATCTCCTCTCCCTTGGTGTGGATGGGTTGAGATATGGTGTGTGTAGGTAAGACCGGAGGGCATATGCGCTGTCACCTATATGCAAAAGAAAGTGCCATTCATTTATGTCACCAATAGGTTGAGCCAAGGTATACATCAGGGTGTGTTACATTGATTTACCTAGTAGGTATCCTTCTCTGAATTCACCAGCAGCCAGACGTGTATGGATACCACTGTTCCTGAATATGTGTGAGTCATGGGTACTCCCTGGGAATTTTGCCACAATGTCAGTTATGATGAACTTTGCATCACATATCACCTGCACATTTATAGAGTGAGTGGATTTGCGGTTGCGGTAATTGTATTCTGTTGCTGCAGGTGGGCAGATTGGTATGTGGGTCCGATCTGAGGTTCCGTGACGGTTCCGTGACGACTTGAACCCGTGTTTTCAAGTTTGTCGGAAATACATAAAAATGGTATCAGTGAACCGCAAATGATCCATTTAGTATATCCTAGTGTTTCCGCTACGCTACGAGCAAGAGCACTCCTTCCACTGACACATTTCTGATATATACACGGCATCCATCTTAGATCGTGGCCGCCATTTTGTGTTTCCTTGCCCTCACATATGCAATAGCCTCTGATCACTTCATTCACTCCACTTTGATTAAAGACACGTAGCTTTAGCCGGAGATTCACCTCGTACATGACACGTGCACCTTAAACCAAATCACGCTGTATCTGCATGACTCGACAAAGACTGCCTCCTCTGCCCGAGGCCAGTCCTGCCAAACTGGTCTTCGTGTCCATTGTACCTGATCATGATTAGGCGGCCGGAGCCGGTAGCCTTGCCCATTTACAACCCACAAACATCTCTTATCCCGCTTTTCTATCTTCTGCACCTGGCTCTGCTCCTTTCCTTCTGGGCCTTTATTAGGGGGAGGTAACGAACTTTACGATGAGGCGGTCCGGCTCTTGAATACAATATTGACAAGGGATTGTGATGGACTGGTGGGAACCCCTCTTCGTGATGTTTGGTATCAGATATTATCGACAGTTCCTGTGTAACGCCAAATATTTATTGTTTAGAGACACAAAAGGTTTGGGAATGTACCGACATGTGAAATATTTGCCTAGAGCACAATTTTTGGTATATAAGGAGCAACCCACTTTGTACAAATCGAACAGGCTCCTGGTTACTGCCCGTGTGTAGTATCTATGACTTCTGTGTCCCTGCAGTAATAAACCTTTGGTCTTTGACGCCACCATCGAGAAGCCCGTGTTTCTGTTCATTTGTGCACCAAGGCAGGTGGGACTCCGGGGTCTTTGGGTGTTGTACCCTGACACCTCTGGACGGAACAAAAAAGTCCAGAACTCCAATTGGCGCCCAACGTGGGGCGACGTCATTCGGTACCGGTCCAAAAGCCTGAGAGTTCGAGAAGCTTCGTGTGAAGATTCCTGAGGGAGGCGCCCCACTTCATCGATCCCGGCATATCGCAAAAGTGGCCCTGAAGTTCTCTTCCACGAGGGTTCCCGTTCAGGACGGCTGCAGTGGGCCGTTGCCTTGACCGTCGCCCTGTCTTGGACCCGAAGTGGTGCAGTCCTTAGTACGGCGAAACGTGACGGGTTTCTCCTTGGTGACGTCTTCAGTGACTCAGTTAAGTATTTAGTAATAGCTAGCTGGTTACTTTTGTGAGGATTGTTAAAAATCCTTGATCGGTTCTTGGTTTGGTTTGGTTTTGCCAGATTATCATTGGTTGATCTAATTACGATAATCTATTTGGTTTAGTTTTGGGTATCGATACATCAGTTCGTTTTTTTGTAGGCCTAAGTTCTTGGTTCAAGTGCACAATTTGTTTCGTGTTTGTTTGTTTTGTGTTCCGGACTGAAAATGGTAAGTCGGAAAATGTTGTCTTGTTTTAGTTGCAACAGTGACTCACAATTAGAGGACTCTTGTCTGGTTCCTCCGATTGGGACTCCCCTATATGATTTATACTGTAAGTATGGTGTGGGTCCTATAACTTATAATGAGATATGGGTCCGTTATTGTAAGAAGGATGGTGTCCTTAGTTGGCCACTGCATGGTAGTTTTGAACAAGAGATTCTCGACAACTTAGAAGCGAAATTGTTTAGGAAGAAAGCCCGGCCGGCAATGTTTGACTCTTTTCGTTATTGGCGGAAAGAATCCAAACAGAGAGAAATGAAAAGGTTGAAGAAAGAGCAAAAAGAACAAGAAGAGTTAACTCTAGAGCAAGCGACTAAACAGTTGCAGGCTAACGAGTGTGAGAAGGCCATAGATGTAGCCATTAGAGAGCATAACTTAGCGATTGACAAGTGCTATCCTGCCTTGCCATCGAAAATGGCTAAGATACTGGAGGATTCCGAAAACGATCCTCTGCTATCTTATCTGTTACGGTCACCTCCACCGTATGCACAAGGTGCTACGGCTCCACTCATCCCGAATGTTCAATTGCCGGTTGCTGGACAACCTGGTGTTCCTGCTCCTGTTCCTCAGACTCAAGTTCCTATACTTCCTGTGGTGAATGTAAATGTTCCTACAGCTCCTCCTCTTCCCGCACTGCCAGCTCCTATACCTACCACTGTACCTACTGGTCCTCAAACTATTTTCCTCGATACTCCTACTGTTTCGTCATCTATTCCTACCTCTACTGCATTCTCTATGTCTGCGAGTGTACTAACTCCACTTTCTGTTCGTCGAAGAATCACTGATTCCGTTACTAATATGCTGTCTCCTATATATAAAACCTTGATTAAGACTCCTACTCCTGACTCTGTTCAGAGACGGAGTCAGCTTCCAAGTACTGAGGAACGGGGAGTTTTAGACTCCACGGCTCTCAGATGGATTTCGAAGGGTAGAAGATATAGTACGAGAGATGTGTTAGAGACATTTATGCAATGGGGAGAGCCAACGCAACGGTACGTCTTTGATGAGATGTGCTCGTTGTTACGTGAAGAGATAGAAGAAGACGATGTCGAATCAGATTTGGAAGATTTAATTAAAGTTCAAAAGGAGTTTGCTGCTGGAATGATAGTGGGTGAGAATATAAAGCAAGCGATGGAACTCATTTTAAGTTTTAGGAGTGATCCATCTCTTCGTTCACCGAGAGATTTAGAAAAAGGTAAAGTGAAGCCAAGTCGCCAATATCCTATGAGGGAGGTTCCTCCAATTTGGCGCGAAGCAGTACAATGTGATGATAATGCAGGAATTGCAGCTGCTCCAGCACAGTTCCAAAGAGTATGGATACATATTCCATGGAAGCGAGCAGAAGTGTTAGCAGTGAAACAGGCCTTGCCAGATCCACGTAAGAATCCAGCTGGATATTACAAGGAATTGACACAGACAGTTGAGGCTTGTATAATGAACTTAGCCGACATTGATATGTTGTTTGGTAATGTAGTTCCGCAACCAGTGTGGGCTAAAATTCGTAGAGAGGATCATCAGGCTGCTTTAGGTGGTGATTGGGCAGCTATCACTGCAGCAGATGCTCAACAAATAGGTGGTGCGAAACCCGAACCTTTGATTGCTAATCTGCCAGGTAGAATAATTGATTTAATGAAGACTCTGATGCCAGCATTGCGTGTTAATTGGGACAAGTTGTCAGCGTGTAGACAGAAGAAAGACGAAAGCGTCTCGGACTTCTTCACGAGGTTCGAAGAGACTTTTGTAGATCATAGTGGTCAGGATATGAGCACAGAAGGGGGACAAAGACTCTTTGTCGATAAATTTGTGCATAATTTGTTACCTGAATTATGCAATAAATTGAAAGACTCAGAAAGTGCGTGGGCTGTGTCTACGACAGCGCAAATACTTGCGACTGCACAGTACTACGAAAATAGGGATAAAGAGGAAAAGGAGAAATCAGAGAAGAAAACGAAAGATTTAAAAACTAAAGTTCTTTTGCAGCAGGCGTATCCGCCTCGTACGAATCAGACTAATACACAGCAAAACTCATATCAAAGGACAGATTATAGTACATCAAGGCCTCAATATCAGTGGAATCAGTGCGCGTACTGTAAGAAAGAGGGTCACTATAAAAATGAATGTCCGATCTTAGCGCAAAATAATGCAGCAGCAGCTCAGAGAGGTCGTGGTGGTTTTATGCAGAATTCTAGAGGACGAGGACGAGGTGCTATGCCTCCACAAACGAATGATCGTCCCTCCAATCACTTTGATCAACGAAATGGACAATCTGCTCAGCAAAATAGATCTCAACAATATCTTGTTGAAGACTATTGTGAAGTAGATGAGGATTCTCAACAAAATGGGTACTAGGACAGCCATGGACAGAGAAAGGGAGTAGTATCAGTTCCAGTGGATCAGAGTGGGCCTTATGTCGCAGTAGCAACATCAGGTGTAGTCGAACCGTTTCTGTTGGATACTGGTGCCGCGAAAAGTTCTATCATGCATGCGAAACTCCCTGGCGCACCTTTGTCTGGCTCAACAAATGTTTCCGTAGGTTTTTCAGGCGCCCCTGTGTACAACCCGATATCTGGTCCTTTGTCTATTTCTGTTGGACCGTGTCACTTAAAAGCACCCCTGATTTTGACGACAGGTTGTAATGAAAATCTGCTTGGTTTAGATTTGTTAAAACGACTATATGCGACATTGTACTGTTCTCCGGAAGGAGTACAGCTTACTTTGGGTAAAAGACTCACCTCTCCGATGTACTTGTCAATGGACGCACTCCCGCCGGAGCTACGTTCACTCCCTGATTCTCTTTGGGCGACTGGTCCCAACGATGTAGGTCTACTAGAAATTCCACCGTATGTAGTAACTTTGAAAGCGAATGTAAAATTTCCAAGAATTCCTCAATATAAAATCTCGAGTGAAGGAGAACGTGCACTTTTACTAATTGTGCAAGATTTGATTAAGAAAGGTGTGGTTGAAGAAACGCGAGGAAATGTCTGTAACAGTCCTGTATTGCCGATCTTGAAACAAACTGATCCTACAAAGCCTCCAGTTTATAGGTTTGTCATAGACCTTAGAGAAGTTAATAAGATTGTAATTCCGCAGTTTCCTGTAGTGCCAGACATTACTGCCTTGTTAACATTGATTCCTGCCACAGCTACGTGGTTCTCAGTTATAGACCTTAAGAATGCCTTTTTCAGCATTCCGATAGCTGAAGAAAGTAGGGATATTTTCGGCTTCTGTTTAGGAGGTCGCAGTTTCAGATTTAAACGCGCTCCACAAGGCTATTGTGAAAGTCCATCCATTTACAGTCAAGCTTTAAAAAGTCAGCTAGATTCTTTTGTCCTTCCTCCAGGTTCTGCCCTAGTACAGTACGTAGACGATCTTTTAGTGGCTGCCGATGACAAGGAAACTTGCAAAGCAGCTACAATTTCACTATTGCATCATTTGTCTAATTTGAATCATAAGGTGTCACCTTCCAAAATGCAATATTGCTGCCAAGAAGTAACCTACCTAGGTCACCTCTTATCAAAGGAGGGAAGGAAGTTGACCCCAGAGAGAATAAAAGCAATTACGCAGATGAGTGTTCCACGCACACAGAGAGAAGTACGTGCCTTTCTAGGTATTACCTCTTACTGTAGGCAGTGGATTCCAAATTTTTCACTTTTAGCGAAACCATTGGTAGCTTTGACTGGGAAAAATGTTCCGAGTCCGGTGCCATGGTCTGATGAATGTCAAGAGAGTTTTATTGAGTTACGAAAAGCACTGTGTTCAGCTCCTGTATTGGGTACACCTGATTATAGCAAGCCATTCACGCTCTACGTTCACGAAAGAGAAGGTTGCGCGTTGAGTGTTCTGACACAGAAGTTTGGTGATAAACAACGCCCTTGTGCGTATTTCTCATCAACATTAGATCCGGTAGCTAGAGCATTGCCTAGTTGTTTGAGGGCTACAGCGGCAGCTGCAGCTTCCATTCGACAATCTGCTGGTTTGGTGATGAACAATATGCTAGTGGTCATGGTTCCTCATGCAGTGGATACACTCATGAACCGAACGAAGACACAACACCTTACTAGTGCGAGATTATCTGGTTACGAGCTGACGTTATTAGCGAGTCATATTCAGATCAAAAGATGCAATGTATTGAATCCAGCAACATTGTTGCCGACTGATCAAGAGTCGAGTGGTTCTGAGCCACATGACTGCTATTTCAAAACGGAGGAAGAGACAAAAGGTCGCATCGACTTGAGGGATACTCCCCTATCCGACCCGGATGGTACGCTGTATGTGGACGGGTCATGTTTTAAATTGGAGAATGGTGATGTGACTGCTGCCTACGCGGTAACGACTTTGAAGACGATTGTGGAGACTGCAAGAGTGAGTCAGAATTCTGCCCAAGCAGCAGAATTAATAGCTCTTACGAGAGCGTGTGTTTTAGCTGAGGGAAAGAGAGTGAATGTGTTTACAGATAGTCAGTACGCATTTGGCGTGGCCCATAGTTTTGGCCGGTTGTGGAGAGAAAGGGGTTTCATTACGTCCCATGGGACTAAGATTCAACATGGTCAGCTAGTTAACGACTTGTTGGAATCTCTAACCTTACCGACTGAAGTTGCGATTGTGAAGTGCAGTGCTCATAAAGCGATCACGGATGATGTTGGTCGGGGAAATGCCTTTGCTGATGAAACCGCTAAACAAACAGCTAGAGACATGATGAGTAGAATGTATGTTGCTACGTCTGCAAGATGGATTGCTGAGTCTGGAATGTGTGAGGACACTATGGAAAGTGTGAAAGAGATTCAGAAAGAAGCGACTGAGGAAGAGAAACGTGTATGGAGAGAAAGTACGGGCAAATTGGACTCGAATGGATGTTGGATCGATTTGACAGAACAGCAGCGTTGGATGTTGCCTGATGCGTATGTGCTTGCAGTAGTGACGATGGCGCATGGAGTGGCGCACATAAGTTCTAAAGGGATATGTAAAATGTTAGCTCCGGTCTGGAAGAATGAGGGAATCAGTAAGTGTGCAGAGAGAGTGGTGAAAAATTGTATGGTGTGCTTGATGCATAATCCTGGCAAGGGAACTCCAACTCCAGCTGGTCATTTTGCTCCTCCTTCCTGTCCCTTTGAAGTGATTCAGTTAGACTTCATTCACATGGAACGCTGCAACAATTTAAAATACGTCCTGGTGGTAGTTTGTGCTTTTTCCAGGTGGATAGAAGCATACCCACTAAAGGACAACACTGCTCTATCTACTGCCAAAATTCTTCTAAAAGAATTTTTCCCTAGGTACGGAATGCCACGGATTGTATGGTCAGATAACGGAAGTGAGTTTATAGGGAAAGTTATGCAGAGTGTGTGTGCTGGTCTAGGATTGAAACAAAAATTCCATAGTGCAAACCATCCCCAGTCTGCTGGTTTAGTCGAGGGTTACAATGGCACCCTCAAGCTTAAAATAGCCAAAATACAAGCATCCACAGGTTTGGCTTGGCCAGACGCACTTCCTTTGGCTTTGTTATCAACGAGAGCAACAGTGCATTCTAGAATAGGGCTTTCTCCATATGAGATTGTGTTTGGCCGCCCAGCAAATATCTGGGGTGTGCCAAGGCCTAAAAGGTTTTGCTCCATTGAATATCCTATGTTGATAGACTACCTTTACGACTTGACTGCTAAATTAAGTCTTATTCATCAACAGGTCTTTGATGCTTTGCCAAAACCTCCGGAGAGTCCAGGGCATCAGCTGAAACCCGGCGACCACGTGGTGGTCAGAAATTTTGCGAGGACAAAGAATCTTCAGCCTCGCTACATCGGCCCCTTCCAGGTCCTGTTGGCGACGAGGACAGCTGTACGTGTTGCTGGCCGCAAGCACTGGATCCACGCTTCTCACGTAAAGCGTGTTCCACTGCCGCTGCCCTACGACGACTGGGTGAAGAAGGGAATTGGTGCCTCCGAATCTGAAATAACTCCGAAATTTGTCCCTTTCAGCGATGCCGATTTGATTACTGACACTTTGAAACTTGACTCTCCTTCTGAAAAGACTGCTTTGAACATTGAACATTTGTCTCCAGCATCAAAAGAAACTTTGCTATCTGCGAACTTAAACTCTACAACAGCTGCTAGTGATACACTATTTTCCGATCAGACAATACCAGCGAAGAAGAGATACAACCTTAGAAGCCATAAAACGGACAAATAAAGCAGGCAACTGCATATTGTGATTTTGATATATATATATATTGAACTTTTGCTTTTCAGCCAGGAAGTTTGCTATTGTTTATTGTTTTTTAAAATTGCCTTGCCGTCTGGGTAGCCGTAGGGTCGTGGCTGTGTGCCTAGTTTGAATTTGCAGGGGTCTGACACAAGGTCGATCTTTCTGTTAGTTCTGGGAACTCCCAGGGCTGACAGAGGCATTTTCATCTACGTACACATCATCAGTGGTCGCGAGCGGATTGTAGAAGATGGAACTTCCTGCGCTGCAACGAGAAAATGTGATCTACGTTCGCAGAAACAGACTTAATAGAATTCTTCACAGCAAATGTTTCTTGATGCAATGTGCCATTACATTTTTGATTGTTTTAGCAACATTGGTGGGTGGAATTGTCTTTAGCATAAATTTGATTTTTGTGCCAGTTTCTACAGTGCCTCCCCTTGATCCAGCTATTTCTACTGTTTCTTCTATACACTCTTTTCACTCATTTCCAGAACATGAGCAAGCTCGACGCTCAGAATTCAATAATAACACTTTTGTGCAGCTCTTGCACCAACACCAACTGGTGGTTAACACTACAGACTGCTGGGTGTGTGGCTTGATACCTCACACTATGGATAAAGGTATTCCCTATTTGGTTTTGCCTTACAGCTATAATGGATCATTTCAGGCCTTCCAAACCATCTTTGCTTATGCCCTTGAAACCTATCCTCCACGTCCACCACGTTCCACTAAATATAACTCTGCCAACAAAGCCTTAGTCCAGGGAATTATTGACATGGTCAAGGACGTCAATAATACTCCATCTTACCCTAGAGACGAATTGCGAGTATATTTAAGTTGGAATACTTCAGAGTATCGCCTTAGTTTAGGAGAAAGCAAGCGTAAAAGCTCAACTCCAATCTGGGTCGTACCTCACCGAGGTCAGGTCTGTTTGCAAGGTAATGGGAGAAATCCGAGAGCTCAGCTAGGGAGAAGTGAGTGCGTAGAGACTTATGTGTTTCCGGCTAACTCTTCCCCTGCCTTCCTCACTGCTAGGGGTACCTACTTCATTTGTCGAGACAGAGCTTATACATGGTTGCCTGCCGACTTCTCAGGATCATGTTATATTGCTCGATTGTTACCTCCGACATACACTGCTTCACCGGATTACCACAGAACAAGAGTAGCTAGAGGTGTTTTCAGCAAGGAAGATACCGCTGGTCAGGAAGCTGGAGACTTCTTCAAAGGCTTCCTTCCGTTCTGGGGGCCTATGGCCAATAGTAGAAACATACGTCAGCTAACACGGGTAGTCGAATCTACTATTACCGAAACTGCTGGTGCCCTTAGCAATCTGACAGCTGAGCTTCAGGCGGATAGACTCATGACATTGCAGAACCGTATGGTTCTAGATGTTATACTTGCAGATCGAGGTGGGGTATGCAGAATGATCCAATCGAGCTGCTGTGTCTTTATTCCTAATAATGCTCCGACAGTTTACGAGGCGATCTCTAAGTTGCACAAGATTTCGGACTCAATACATGTAGACAAGGGAAACTGGTCCTTCATGGAGTGGGTTTGGACTCTGATCTCAGCGTGGGGATGGAAGGTTCTAATGGTCATTGGTGTCATCTTAGTATTCCTATTCTCATGTTGTCTGATTATCCAGTGTGGTCCTGCTCTGTGTAGTCTTTGTGCTGCAACTTGTCTCGGAAAACCACCTGCGTTTGGAGAAAAGACACGAGAAAGGATGATGATACAACAGCATGTCACTGACCTGATGAGCATAGAACTAGATTCAGACATAGATTGAGTAATTGCCTATGTAAGGGCAAAAGGAGGGTCTGAGGTTCCGTGACGGTTCCGTGACGACTTGAACCCGTGTTTTCAAGTTTGTCGGAAATACATAAAAATGGTATCAGTGAACCGCAAATGATCCATTTAGTATATCCTAGTGTTTCCGCTACGCTACGAGCAAGAGCACTCCTTCCACTGACACATTTCTGATATATACACGGCATCCATCTTAGATCGTGGCCGCCATTTTGTGTTTCCTTGCCCTCACATATGCAATAGCCTCTGATCACTTCATTCACTCCACTTTGATTAAAGACACGTAGCTTTAGCCGGAGATTCACCTCGTACATGACACGTGCACCTTAAACCAAATCACGCTGTATCTGCATGACTCGACAAAGACTGCCTCCTCTGCCCGAGGCCAGTCCTGCCAAACTGGTCTTCGTGTCCATTGTACCTGATCATGATTAGGCGGCCGGAGCCGGTAGCCTTGCCCATTTACAACCCACAAACATCTCTTATCCCGCTTTTCTATCTTCTGCACCTGGCTCTGCTCCTTTCCTTCTGGGCCTTTATTAGGGGGAGGTAACGAACTTTACGATGAGGCGGTCCGGCTCTTGAATACAATATTGACAAGGGATTGTGATGGACTGGTGGGAACCCCTCTTCGTGATGTTTGGTATCAGATATTATCGACAGTTCCTGTGTAACGCCAAATATTTATTGTTTAGAGACACAAAAGGTTTGGGAATGTACCGACATGTGAAATATTTGCCTAGAGCACAATTTTTGGTATATAAGGAGCAACCCACTTTGTACAAATCGAACAGGCTCCTGGTTACTGCCCGTGTGTAGTATCTATGACTTCTGTGTCCCTGCAGTAATAAACCTTTGGTCTTTGACGCCACCATCGAGAAGCCCGTGTTTCTGTTCATTTGTGCACCAAGTCAGGTGGGACTCCGGGGTCTTTGGGTGTTGTACCCTGACACCTCTGGACGGAACAAAAAAGTCCAAAACTCCAGATCGACGCAGCCTATTACGTGTGGGAACTGTGCCAGTTGGTAGAAATCCAGCTTGGTCTTCTGCAGCTCTGCCTGTGTACAGGGGAAGGTTATGTAATGATGCATTTGGTCCATCATGGCGCCCAGGAAGGTGTTGAAAAATCTGGATAGGCAGCTCTGTGATACATCACCTACTGCGGCTATCACACCCTGGTAACTTCCTGAGGCCAGGAGGTGCAGGCAACAGAGCACCTGTATATGGGTGGGTATTGCGTGCGCCCTTGGTGTCTGATGATCAAGATATGGTTTTGGGTCCCATATGAGGTCAAGGATGGTGTGTGGGTGCAGCCTGTACCTCTCATGGATTTCTGGTTCAGGCAATTGGAACAATGTGACACGCAGTCTGTACACATGCTCTTCGGGTCTCCAAAACCTTACTCCTGCTGCTCTCAAACGTAGCCGCCTTGCTATGAGGTAGAGGCCTGCCATTGTGTTCACACTGTTGCATTTTGGGGCTGTTTGTATGCACTACACCTGATTACCACCTGCTCAGGATCGCTGGTAAATACTGATTCGTTAATACCGATTTTGGTCAAATTCGGTATTACCAAATTTTTCTACATCGCATTTCGGAATTATTACCGAATCGTTATTTACCAATTCGGTATTGTTTGCTTCGATGTTCACTGATCGGTAAATAAGGAATCAGTAACGATTTACCGATTCGTTATTACCGATGGCATTCGGTAATACGTACATCGCACAGGGCTAAATACCGGTCAGTAAAGCCTAAATTTACCGAATTTCGGCTTTACCGACCGATATTTACCCACCTACATATGGCCCTAAGTCATTTTTTGGAGGGAAAATTGTCAATGTTATCCTATGGAGGAAAAACAGGTTATCGGTTTGCAGGTAAGTAAACGACTTTGGGAGTTAAGGTTCTGGGGTTAGACTCAGGGGTCTCCCAGGGTCAGTGATGCACTGGAATTGCACCCTCTGCGGCACTAGGGCGGCCGGGTGCTTAGTGTTGAGGCCCAATGTTATCCTATAGAGGATAGGGGGTCTCCGGTTGGTGGCTGCCAACAAGCAGGCCACGAGGTTGTGGGAGCAAAGCTCCTAGGGTTTAGCTCAGGTTAAGCTGGGGAAATGTAGGGGCGTTACAAGTAGGTAAAAGGGAGGGACCAATGGGTCCCCTCCCTGAGGTGGGTACATCCCCTATTCTGCCACTCTCCAGTGGGAGGGGGCTGGAGCCTGTCCCTGGTTGGCTGCGACCCCCATCCTCAAGATGGTGCGGACTAGAGATTGTGCTTCACCTCACCTCCCCCAACTGAGGGGTGGAGATGGCAGAGGTGGGCACACCTCTCTTCCTCACTTGTTTTTCCCGCCAATTTTCCCACTCAAAGTGGAGGGTAGAACTGGGGGGACCAGTTGCTGAAAGCAGCAAATGGTCTGGAGAGACTCACAAAGTCGGCATGCCTTTGAAGCTTCTCCTTCGTGAACCCTGCCCATCCTGGGGGAGGAGGCTTGGCACCTCGTTCCAGGATGCGAATTGTTTCAGGCCCCCGAGGGCAGCAGCTCTCCACCCAGGGATCCAGAAACATGTCTGGTGGTGGCAGCCTAAGCAGCCACTCAGTCAGGTCACTAGAAGTTGGTTGAGTTTCAGGGGGCATCTCTAACATGCCCTCTGTTGTGCATTGTACATTAAATCCCACACTGGCATCAGTGTGGGTTTAATGTGCTAAGAAGTTTGATACCAAACTTCCCAGTCTTCAGTGTAGCAATTATGGTATTGTGGAGTTCGTAATGATAAAGTCCCAGCACCATATACTCTTAATGTCAGCACTACACTTACAGTGCCCAGGAATGGACTTGGGCACTGTAGGGGTACAGTGCTCATGGACCTGGAACCTCACCACTGGCTTGGGGCACCCAGCTAGAGGGGTGACTGATGTATGCCTGGGCAGTATTTTGTGGGAATGGCACACAGGAATGTGTGCCATGTCGACACTTTTTTTCTGCACCAAGACACACAGCCTGCAAAGGCAGTGTGTGAGTGTCAGGGTACAGGGCCTCTAAGGGTGGCCTGGGTACCTGTGGTACCATTTACTAGGGGCTGACATGTGGCCAGAGATGCAAATTGGGTTTAGGCTTCAACACATTTTTTAGGGAAGGAACATAGGCCCTGAGTACTTGATTAGTAGGAGCCCAGGGCACACTCAGTCAAAGAACATCAGCAATTCAGCATAAGGTGGGGACATACCATGCAAGAAAGAGGGCACTTTTTCACATTTGTCACTTCTTCATTAACTCCTGGCTAGCCTCCAAATTCTCAGAATACTTCTTCCAAAACTTGACAATCTAGTTCTGGAGGGCTAGCATGTAGCAAACCACATCATGTTGAGGTTTCCTGGGAGCTTGTTCCACCTCTCCCTAAACAGGCTGAGAAGTCCCCTTACAGATTGTCCATAAGGAACCTCACATGGGCTTAATCCAACCTCCTTCTGTGGCACCTCCCTGTGAACAAAGAGCAGGCATGGCAAGAGGATGTCCCACCTCTGCCTCATAGGCTCAGGCAGGCCCTTGATCATGCCCTTTGGGGTCTTGATGAATCTCTCAACAAGCCCATTGGTTTGTGGATGGTAGGGTGTGGAAAACCTATAAGTAATGCCACACCTTCCACATTGACTGCATCTAGCAGTCATAACGTTTGTGCCCCTGTTGGATACCACTTCTTTGGCGAAACCCTCTCTGGTAAAAATCCCCATCCGGGCCCTAGCCAGTACTCAGTTCTCAGAGGTATAGCCTAAGGGGAACTGTTGCCAGAGGCTGGCTGGTGATCCATGGGCCCTACAATGTTGATAGCCACCCTTTCAAAGGGGGTTTCAATGGCAGGCAAGGGATTTAGGGGAGCTTTAAGCTTTTGCCATGCCTTCCCGCTGGCCTGACAGGTCAAGCAATTCCTACAGAAAGTATCAGAGGAAATCTTCATTCGTGGCCAGTAAAGGTGGGGGACAAGCCTGGAAAAGGTATTGTCCTGGCCCAGATGTCCTGTGAAGGGTATTTCATGACCCAGCTCCAGTAGGAAGGTCCTGTAGCAATGGGGGACTACCAGTGCCCTTGTGGCCCCATGCATAGGTGCCTTAGCATCATTATTTAGGAGGCCATCCATCCTAAAAGATGTGGTGATTTTCAGAGGCATCACCAGCTGCCTGCCCTGTTGCCTCATACCCTTCAGGGTAGGGCAGTCCTGCTGTGCCTTGCAGAACTCCTCCCTGGCAGCTCATCCTTTTGCTTATAATCCAGCAAGTTGAGGCAGGTCATCAAGGAAGGCAATGTCCTCTCCAGTGGGCTTGTCTGCAAACTCCTCTGGTTCCCAATCCACCTCATCTGGGAGACATTCAGAGGCTGGTTTCATAGGCCCCTTGCCCTTTCCTCTGTTGGCTGTTGTCTGGGCCACTTATAAAGGTTCCAGCCTTCCATGATTCCCTTCCTCCTGGACAGCCATGGACCTGATGGTTGGACTAATCTAATCAGCCAACCCTAACATGTCAAGGTGTGACCTGAGCTCCATTTCCTTCCTGGTTGTGTGTTCAAGATCACTCTCTTGCATACATTCCACTGGTGCAGCAGGGCTGACAGCAACTCTCAGGAGACCTGAGATCTGTCCCACATTCAAGCAGAACAAGAGCCACAGAGTAGTGGCCCTCCCGGTTGTCAGCTACTACAACCTGATGGAATGCATTGGGAATGATCTGCTCTGGGACCACCAGCTGATTGCATACTGTAGTCACACTGGCATCTGTGTCCCTCAGAGTCCCAACACCCTGACCATTGATGATAACCCACTGGCTATAGCTTGTAGTTTCGGAAGGCATGTAGACTATGACCACCATCTCAACGTCACCCAGGAACACCACCACCAGCAACCGGTTGCACGCAGAAGCTGGAATAAGATCACAGCCGACCAACTCACGACCTCCCTGAGCATGAACCCTCCCACCAGCACACCGAACCCAAGCCAGGCGGCCACCAACCTCACCAAGTGGATCAGCGACTGCGCTGACGACCTCGCCCCCCTGAGGACCCCGCCTAGCAGACCCGGCAGCAAGAAAGCCCCATGGTTCACCGACGAACTCAAGAACTCCAAGAAGAACTGCCGAGCCCTCGAGAGAACCTGGCGCAGAGACCCAACTCCGGACAACATGGCTGCCCTCAAGCTCGCCACCCGAAAGCACCACCAACTCATCCGCGCCACCAAGAAAACCGCATTCAAGGAACGACTGGACAACAACGCACACAACAGCAAGGAACTCTTCAACATCGTCAAAGAGCTCTCCAACCCCAACGCCGGAAACAACGACATCACCCCTTCGCAAGACCTCTGCAACTCCCTCGCCTCCTACTTCCACAACAAGATCGCGGACATACACAACAGCTTCAGCACTCAACCGACGCACGCCACGACCGAACCCCCGCCCCCCACCATCACCCTCCGCGCCTGGACTCCGATCAACACCGAAGACACCATCCGCACGATGAACTCCATCCACTCCGGATCTCCGACCGACCCCTGCCCTCACCACGTCTTCAACAAGGCCGACGCTGTCATCGCACCCCACCTGCGGGACATCATCAACACCTCCTTCGACACCGCCATCTTCCCGGAGAGCTGGAAGCACGCCAAACTCAGCGCCCTACTCAAGAAGCCATCAGCCGACCCCACCGACCTCAAGAACTACCGCCCCATCTCGCTGCTCCCGTTTCCTGCAAAAGTCATTGAGAAGACCGTCAACAAGCAGCTGGCCGCCTTCCTCGAGACAAACGGATCCCTCGACCCCTCGCAGTCTGGCTTCCGGGCAAACCACAGCACCAAGACCGCCCTGATCGCAGCCACCGATGACATCCCTGCCCTGCTCGACAATGGAGAAACAGCGGCCCTCATCCTCCTAGACCTCTCCGCGGCCTTCGACACTGTCTGCCACCGTACCCTAGTACAGCGCCTCAGCAACGTCGGAGTCCAGGAGAAGGCACTGGAGTGGATCATCTCCTTCTTTGCCGGGAGAACACAGAGAGTCCGCCTCCCTCCGTTCAGATCGGAAGCCACCGAAGTCATCTGCGGCGTCCCTCAAGGCTCCTCGCTCAGTCCAACCCTCTTCAACGTCTACATGGGCCCCCTCCCAGACATCGCACGCCAGCACAACCTCAACATCATCTCCTACGCCGACGACACCTAGCTGATCCTCTCCCTCACCAACGACCCTGCCACCGCCAGAGACAACCTACACGAAGGGATGAAAGAGGTAGCCGAATGGATGAAGAACAGCCGCCTGAAACTGAACTCAGACAAGATGGAAGTCCTCATCCTGGGATCCACACCCTCCACCTGGGACGACTCCTGGTGACCCCCCGCCCTGGGCAGCGCACCCCAACCTACAGACCACGCACGCAACCTGGGCTTCATCCTGGACTCCTCCCTCTCCATGACCAGACAAGTCAACGCCGTCTCCTCGTCGTGCTTCAACATCCTGTATTTGCTACATAAGATCTTCCGGTGGATCCCCACCGAGACCAGGAAGACGGTCACCCAGGCCCTCGTCACCAGCCGTCTGGACTACGGCAACTCCCTCTACGCCGGAACCACCGCCAAGCTCCAGAAGAGACTTCAGTGGATCCAGAACGCCTCAGCACATCTCATCCTGGACATCCCCCGGCGCAGCCACATCTCCGGACACCTGAGAGACCTGCACTGGCTCCCGGTCAACAAGAGAATCACCTTCCGACTCCTCACCCACGCACACAAAGCCCTACACAACCAAGGCCCGAGATACCTCAACAGCCGCCTCAACTTCTACGCTCCCAAACGCCAGCTTCGATCAACCGGCCACGCCCTCGCCGCCGTCCCCCGCATCCGAAGAGCCACCACAGGAGGACAGTCCTTCTCCTACCTCGCTGCCAAGACATGGAACTCCCTCCCGACCCACCTCCGCCGGACCCAGGACCACCTCGCCTTCAGGAAGCAACTCAAGACCTGGCTGTTCGAGCAGTAGCGGACCCCCCCTCCCTAGCGCCTTGAGACCCTTTGGGTGTGTAGTGCGCTATATAAATGCTGTGATTGATTGATTGATTGATAGAGTAACCTCACTGACTTCTCAATCTCTGACCGGGACAAATGCCTCCCTGTGCACTATACTATCCAACCTTGATGTCTCTCTAGTGGGAGGCTATGCCCTCTTAGAGCACTTGGGATCACCCTTGAATTGCCCCTACTCCTAACACTCGTAGCACTTGGTGGGCTTGTTCTGATTTTTATCAGAGAAGCCTTTTTTCTGGTGGCCAGTTTGGGACTTGGACCCTTTCCCTTTGGAACCAATTTGGGGCCTTGAGAGAACTCCTTCTTTTTAACGACCCCTTCTTCTTCTGGTGACAACCCTGACCACCCTTTTAGGAGTCCCTCTCAGATGATTTCTTTAACACTCTGGTGGTGACTCAGAGGTCCGCCTCCTCAGCAAGCTTCCTGGGTTCAGTTAGCTTGCTATTAACAAGGTGTTGGCAATCTCGGTATAAAAATAGCCAGCATGTACTCCCTCCAAAATAGGTTAAACAGCCCAATATAATCTACCTTGCTGCCCTTTACGCAGCCCTTCAGTGCCTTACTGGAATAATGTTGGAAATCTACCCAGGTCTGGTTGGGATGTTTGTGGCTGCCTCTGAATTGCTGTCTGTATGTCTCAGGGCCTGCTCCTGTTAAATATCCCCCTATATGTTCCTTGTTATGGGAGACACTAGTTTCATCTTTAGATGGAGACCCCTTTAAGGTTTGCTCCAGTCTGCTCGCTCCCCTTTTCCTTACTGGTGGACCCTGGTCTCTCATCACTGCTATTTTCCCATTCCCTAAGATAATTACTCCTGAGACAATGGTATTGGTGGGGGTCGGGGGGGTTGTTATTTCCTCAAGGTTAACCAGAGAACCAATTTGGTAGCCTTTTCGGGTACTTTCAATCCCTTTTGCTTGCAGAGTTTCAGCAGATCAGGCGTGCTGAGAGTGTCAATGTTGCAGGGGTCCATATTTATGGTACGAAAAGGAGGTCAGGGCAATTACATTTAGAAAAGGGGGAATAAACCAGCCAACTAAAAAGAAAAAAAGGAAGTGTTTAAAAAGGGGTAACTCTGATGTCAAATGATTTATCTCGGATTATTGAGTAAAACAAATCACTGTATGGT